>NW_005187776.1:223852-228740 GCF_000239375.1 Pundamilia nyererei | reverse complement strand
CACACACACACACACACACACACACACACACACACACACTTCAACAAACATATTCAAAAAGAATTCTTAAATTATATTGTGATATAATTTGGGGACGATATCACCAAACCCCTGGTTCTAAAAGTAAATGTTTGAGTAGCTTCAGATTTCGTGAGCATACATCAGTTTCCAAGAGTGAAACGTGCTGGAGATCCCAAACAAACCCATGCACTCTGCCACACAGAGGCGTCACATTCACACATCAGTGTAGAGCCGAAATCTGACACACGGTCTGAAGGCTGAGCACACAAACAGCACATTAACAGCCCGCTCTGACATTTACTCACAGATTAACCTCGGCACATCAACACTTTGCTTTTTCACTCCGATAAAACCTGAAGACCCACAGGACAGGAAGTCACAGCTGTCCAGCCTGACAGCTGTATGTACACAAGCAGAAGAACAAACACATGAATGTGTAGTGTTCATGATACTGCTGAGGTGGTCAGTCAGTTAAAGAGTTGGTCAACAACAAAGATCTATTGTGTGCGTCATTAATCAATTTTAGCTTGTCAAGCTTAAAGAATTGCAGCTTTGGTTATTTTGCACATTTGGCCTTTTAAAGCTTTGTCAGTCAGAGAAAAGAAATCTAGATTATCCTCATTTGCTGAACCTCATACATGCAATCACAGGTGAAGTGGGCAGGAGCCAATCAGTCAGGAAATGTAATCACCATTTGGGTACAGCACCAGAGAATCCTACTGGCACCTACTAATCCATCCAGGTTCAAATGAGGATAGACCAGAAGCCTCAAAGTCTTCAGCACACTGCTTTGCATGACACAGCAACTCTTAATTACATATGCAGCATCTCCTTTTAAAACAATTATGCAGAAAGGAAAATCCATTATTCACATTTTTTTGTTTTTTAAATATAGATATAAAGCAAGTGCATATACGCAGAAAGAGGTTTAGATTCAGTCCTCAGGTTAACTTCCAGTTCACCATCTTTACTTTCAAGCTGCCTTTAGACCGAACGGTTTACAGGCGTAACCCTCTCTGAGGGTAACTTTCCGCCTGAGGACTGCATGCTAGTGCCTTTTTCCTCCATTTCCATTTGCTTCTCCTACAGTCATGCTAATAGAGGATAAAGGAAGTGGAAAGTTCCTCAACCTACACATCCCCACGCCGATCAAGAAGTTAAAGGGGATCAAAATAAATTTAAACAAGTTCAACCAAAAAATATTTTTTACCTAACTGTTGTGATCTTGTTTCCTTTCAACACAGTCGATGAAAAGTCTGCAACAAAGGTGTCGCTAAATTCACAACAACATGGACATAAATATAAATCTAATGCTCAATATAATTAAACTTGGGCTCAACTTTAGATAATGCCCAGTAAACCAAACCATTTATGACTGACCTGCAGATATTTCAGGCAAAGATTTGAATACTTTATAGTCCAAACTGTTACATTTCCTCCATCAGGTTTAATAAAGCCTGGATTTGACTATCAAACCATTGCTTCATTTTAACATTTAAAGCCATTTATTAGGTTAATGTGCACTAATCAATGTACGCACACAAAACTTAATAGTTCCCCTTGAGCCTGAAGCTAACACTGTAAATGCAATTCTGATGGCATCAAGCATAGTTCAGTGTGTATATATATCACATTATGTCAGTTCAAAATCTTACCAGCCATGCTAAAACCTTCCCGCTTTAGAAGCTTTACAGTTCATGATGTTTGTAGTTGCACTGTTCCCTTTAATAAAAACATTAAACTTTTCTTTGTGCAAAATAAGGAATCTCATTTAAAAAGAGCATTAGTGGGTTTTCCTGGTGGCACAACGCTAGGTGGATTTCTAATGTCTGACCGACTGAAAACTCAACACCAGTTAGCTAGACTTGTAGTCATAAAGGAGTGACCCTTTAAAAACCAAATAATATTGGTCAGTATTTTGTATGAGACCCTCTTTTTTTTTTTTAATCAAAGTGGATAGTCAGAGCGCAAAGGCTGCAGAGACCAATCTGCCAGCAGAAATAAGTCCGTCTGAGACAGAATCATCTCTTAAATCTCTTCTTAAAACACACCTGATTTTATCTGACCTCTGTCTTTATTTCTTTCGTGTCTGAGCTACAGAGGAGGCTTTAAGTGTCTGTCAGAGCACTGCTTGGTGGAATCAGGCAGTTACTCATGTTTGCACTTTGATAAGTTGTTAAAACTCAGAATTCTTCCCCAAATATTTAGATTTCACTGGCGCTTATGTGCACATGAGTAAAAGGAGCTACTCTCTGTGAATACTTTAATAACCAAGTACCTTCTGTCAAATAAATGATTGATTAACATAACCAGGCATCTCTCTAGTCAGTCTATCACCCCAGGGACTAACTCAAACTCTTGACTTGCAGCTGATGACTGCAGCCTCAGTAAACAACTAGATAGGCGAGGTGAATAAGGTTTACAATGTAATTTAAATTCATTGGGGGTGTCCAAATTCATAGGCCGCATCCTTTGGAGGCCACATTTGTAGGCAGATTACGTCACAGCGACGCGACGAAGGCTGTCCAAATTCGTAGACTCCTCCAAATGCAGCCGACAAATCCGTCCTCTTTCTCACCAGATTTGAAGGATGGGTCAGGTGTGTCCTTTGTGGCCCAATCTATCCCAGAATTCATAGCGAGGCCTAGACAATTCCAGTTTTCAACAATGGCGGCAGCTACTTAGTTTTAATATTACTCTTATTCCTCTTTCTGGGTGACAAAATAAACGTTTAACATATTTTCAGGCGAGAAAGTAGCTGTACAAACTTCAAATATATGCTCAGTTTATCAAGACATCACATATTTGCAAAAGTGCTCCAAGTTTTTCGGAGACGTCTGTTACCCACCAGCTCGATAGCTGACCTGAAGGTCAAGGGTCACTAGAGCCGACGAGAACACTTAGATAACTAAAAGTGTTACTGTTTGGGTTTTTTTCAGTGTTTTATTTGTTCCTGAGTAAATCGGTTTGGCTGAGATTAAAGTTCTAGTTTTCACACAGCTGAATTAATGTCACACAGAAAACTGATTAAACAGAAGGTGAGATGGTCGAGAGTTTACTCCAGTGTCCTGTTATTTTTTACATAGCAAGGAGCAGACGGCCGAGTTTATTAAACTCCACCGAAAAAACTGGTGACGCAAATCTGAAGGCTAGACCGGCCTTCCGGCCTGCTCAGTCTTTAGAGGACCCGGCCCACGTAGACCACAAAAACCAGGTCCTCAGGAGGATGCAGCCTCTGAATTTGGACACCTCCATAATATCCACAATCATGTGGCTATTACACTTACCAAAACATCCAAACATTAGATGAACAGCGAATGAGAAAAACAGCAAAGACACGGTGTGTTCCCTAAATTGTCCAGATCCTAATTTGATCGATAATCCATGGGATCCACTTAAATGTGTCCCAGCCCACAAACCAGAGGACCAAAGGTCTTTAATGCCAATGTTAAGGTGGCGGACATCATAGAACAGAGCAACTACTGATGAAAAACAGTCTTAAGGATGTTCTCCCATCAGCTGAAGGATGAGATCCTCTAATACATTATACATAACTTCTAGTACAGTCTAGCCTTATGGGATCACTGCTGTTTAACTGTATGAGATCTAAGTAGCTCTTACCCTAAGAAACACATTCTAAATTACAAGCATTAATTAATTATCACCAATACTCAGCATTGATGGATATCGCATGCTTTGGATTTACTGTATAAAGCTGTAAGGTCCATGTTTGTTGAGAATGATACACAGCGATCTCTCAGGGTGACATAGCCCACGTTCAGTCTGATTTTACACTCCGACACAAAGAGATAACATCAGTAACTGCTTCTCCAGCAGCCCACACCCAGTTCAGTCGGGTCAGAAGCTCCGGCTAAATGGACGCTGGATTATTTATGAAGAAGATTAACAGCTCATGTTTCTGCCTTTACACCAAAGTCTAAAGCATTATCATGCTTTTTATCTCTCCTCCATCCTGCTGTTCTATGCTGCCTTTCTCATAGCTGCTTCATCCTGGCGCCACGCCGCACCTCCTCTCACCGGGTTCATTAGTCGCACATCGCCTTCCCATCCAAGCGGCGCTGCTTTCCACTAGCACAGCAAAAATAGCGAGGAAGCCTCGATGGCTGCACGAAGAGACAAACGGGCAGAGGAAAGATAACAGTCACAAATTACAGCGCACAACAGACTCGCACAACTTTCCCCGGCTACACAAACTCACATTGTGACACAGCAGCAGTGTGTGTGGGAGCTAAGGTAGAGAGGTTTGCTCGAACACTGAAGTCACATCCCACACAAGAGCTGTAAAAATATAAAGAGGAGAATGCTTCCTGGTACTTGGAAAACGCTTTTTAAAGAGAAACTTTAGTTCACAGTTATATGCAGAAGATCTACACACACTATGCGTGCTCAAAACAGCAGCCATTAGGTTTAGTAACTCCAGGTTTTCTAAAATTATGTCACACGTAGAAGAGAGCTACTTCCTGTTGGAGAGTACACAAACCTGGTTTTGCCAGATTTCTCTCAGAAAGATGTTTTTTGCCACGTATGAACTGGAACAAAGACTATCTATTCCCTGGGAATAAAAATACGCCCACCTGACCTCCGCTCCAACAACCCAGGAATCTCACAGGGGTCTTTGGCTACACGTGTAATCGATTAATCGATTAGCCAACTGACAGAAAAATAATTGGTCATGTCGATGCAGTTATCTAGAAGCAATCTCAATAAGATACATGTTTACTCCCCACTTTGTAATAATGGACATGTCATTATCAACTGATAATAAAGATGACTATTGACTTGCCGCTGGCGACTGCAGCCGCTAAGGTGGATAAGGTTGGCCATTAGAGCTGGGCGATATGGCTTA
>NW_005187776.1:219033-221518 GCF_000239375.1 Pundamilia nyererei | reverse complement strand
CTCCAAGCATTTCCACAAAGGTCAGTGTTTTGTAGTAGTTAATACGTCATTTTTCATAACATAATTGGTGATATAGGTTACAAGCAAGTCTGGCGCTGAACAGAAATTGTCGCGTTATGCTCCTTTGTTTATTGTGCATAAATAGTGAATTGTCCTGACACAATATTGCGTTTTGCTTAATTTATTACCATGGTACATTGACAAAAACATATATTTTTATTCACAGGGTAAAACGTGTTTTTTTGTATCACTAATTGCCCAGTACGATTACAGCATACAATATTATTGACTTTTCATCAAGTCTGTCTTTGTACGGACCGGCATTGTTCTCCTTCGTTTTGTACATATCTTTTTTGGGAGGCAAAGAAAAACCAAGAATTTACTGGAACCGGAGAATGAACGTTTTGCGGTGCTGCAAATGCTTGCATTTGATGCGGTACTTGGATTGTTTTGCCACGAGTTCCCGGGATGCAATGCACGAAAGTCACGTGGTCTGTCAATCTCTATAGAGCGGTATAGTCAAAATCTCTATTGTTTACTGTATATCGTATATCGTTTATATCGCCCACCCCTATTGGCCATGTCATTAAAATGCATCATATCCACTCTGCTAGCACTCTGACACCCATCAGACACACCTGGACTTCACTCAGCCTCCTCTTTACAAATGATTATCAATTGTGAGTAACAAAGAAAATGACTTTCTTTTGATATCAAGTTTTATACACGTAAGTGCTGTAAGCCATGCTAACCATGCAGACGGTTACAGTCAGAGTTACGGATTCATTGGAATAACAGCAGGGACAGTGTTTGACTGGAGGCTGCATTTTTGGCAAATCCCATCTGCACTTGAGCTGGAGGGCTGCACTGAATCCACGGCAGCAACCAACACCCTGCACTGCTTATTTAAATAACGCTGTATTTGTATGGCTTTGTAAACTTCCCTAATGTTATCCTGCTTACATGAAACTTGAGGCAAGATCTCACTTTTAGACAGCAACTTCAAAGGGACGCTTGACACAGGCTGCCATACTCCTGTTACTGCAGTAAAGCTCAAATGCACATGTAAGGATGAATTCATGCAGCATGAATACTGACAGCAGCAGTGTTGGCCAACATATTTTAATATCACTGATATTTGAAACTAACAAAAGAAGAACTTATTAGAAGCCCTCAGGTGTATTTTAGGTCTTGAAACCAATTTTTAACGATGAATTTTGACCATTTTAAACACAGATTATCCAACTACATGTATAATTTACTTATGCGGTGTAAAAATAGATAAATAGTATCAATTAACAAAGAAGAAAATAAAATGGAGTCTAATTGTTTATAATTCTTATGTCCTTGTGTGTGTCGTTTGTCTGGGACTGATTCATATATAGAAAATATTTGCATTAATCTTCAATGACAGCAGATGTTTAGGGAGGAGCAGAAGCACATTAGCTCTGTGTAAAAACATTATTTACAAAGAGCACTAACTGTAACATTTTGGGGGATTTCTAATTTTAACATGAGGGAATCGACATTATTGGTTCTCAAAGGATAAGACGGATTCTTAAATATGTATATAGCTTTCCCTGTGCATGTCTGTATATCGTTCAGTGAATATAATTGTTTCATGAATGTTAGATTTGTTAAATAACTGGTCCATTGTCTATATCCCTGCTGTTACTACACACTCTGCTCAGTCACTGTTGTTGGTTACACTGAAGTACATATGAAAACTGTAATAGCCAGAAGTAGCAGCTTGTGTCTTGGAAAATGGGATTATGCAGTACGTGTAGTAAATGATGATGTCTGATTTCCTGCATGATCTGATTTTTCTAAATTATCTCATCCAGGTTTCTTAAAGTCATCTGAAGATGCTAGTGGACTCTGTGTGCCCACTACCTCCAAAAGCTTTGGGTACAACGTAGGGAATAATGTAACCGCTTTGCTATGAACGCTGCTTTTTTTTTACTACAGCACATTTTCAAGGTTGTGCTCATTTGAATTACTTTAGATGTGGTTTAGTTTAGAAAACAGCTCCTCTGTGATTAACAAAGTATATTAAAGTGTGTTCATGTAAAGACGAGGTTCAAATGACTCAAACTCAAGGTTGTCACATTTCAGATGGAGTGGCAACATCACTTATGGACTTTCAGTATTTAAAGTTTTATGAACCACAAAATCCAAAGCTGTTAGTTTACTTTCATTACGTGCTTCAAATTTAAAATAATGGAGTAACTTATTCTTATTCAACTCACTGGCAAAAGGTTCTGAACCAATCATGACAGGAGTTGCAGTGTTACAGAAAACATGATCATTGCTTCAGGCTGTGGCACATTTTTCTGTGACTCACGGTTGAGTCTGACTCTCCCCACACAGCTTTTGTGGAGCGGTGGATGATGTTTACTAGGGGTGCAACGATACACAAAATTCACGGTTCGGTTCGGTTCGATACTTTGGTGTCACGGTTCGATATTTTTTCGATACAAAAAAA
>NW_005187776.1:189657-212154 GCF_000239375.1 Pundamilia nyererei | reverse complement strand
AACCCTATTAGTTAGGTTGCTTAATATTTCTGCTAAGTACTCTTTAAAATACCAGAATAGGGAGGATGGTGCAGGTTTAAGTTTATTAGATTGATCAGTATTGCTGAACTATGAAATATTGTGGGTGCAGTGTATTTTTTACATACAGGTATAACAGAATAGCTTTAGTGTTGTTGTTTATTTAAACTTGAGTATGAACTTATACAAAATGCAGAAAGATATAAAAAAAACTGTTTTATTGATTAAAAAACACACTATATCGGATTCATATCGGTATCGGCAGATATCCAAATTTATGATATCGGTATCGGACATAAAAAAGTGGTATCGTGCCATCTCTACTACAGATATTGGAAACTCACAATGGGATGACGGGAGGCCATGTTGGAAAATGGGATAACCACACATACGAGCAGAATTGAGTGGGGCTTTGTGCTTTCCAGACTGGAGGCAACAACAAAGAGCTGAGGTCGCACAGCCAGCAGCACATGGCTTGGGGAGCAGTTGGAAGAGTATATTTCAGAAAGGTAGTGATGTGGCTGTTTTTCAGGCAACCTGTCAGAGAAAAGATGGGCTGACAGAAGCACAGAAAGTGGCTGCTGGACAGTTTTCATTGTTTTACACATTGTTTCACTCCACTGCAAGTTTTTCTGCCCTTTGGTGAGAGTAAACAGCTACAACATGTACATGTGGGTTACCACATAAAAGGACCTTAACAGTCTAATACATTAGCTGCTAATAACTGGGTGTCATGTGTGCTGCCTCACTGCTCTCAGGAGCACTCTCAGGTAGACCTCAGACTATTTCCAGTGATAACGTGTCGCAAACATTCCATTTCCTTCTGTGGAAAACAGCAACTGTGGGAAATACGCCACCCTGACTCCCCCTCTAACTCACAGCAGTGATCGTCACACTTGAGCTCACCTGACTGTTGCTAATTCAGCAACTCTGTTGAGCGATTTACCTGCTTTTCAGCTCCATTCAGCAGATACTTTCTTTTTTCTAGGCCTGTTTTCTACTCTTCACCTGGTTCAGTAACAGTGGTCTCTCTCCCCGTCTCTCTGTTTAGTATAATGGGTGAGTGAGAGGAGTGACACAGAGGGAGGAGGCACAGTACCGCGAGTAATAGACTGTGCTGCTTCCAGCTTTCTCTGAGTGATCACAGCTGGAGTCACAGCACAGCTACAGTCTTTAAGTCAAGCCTATTGTGATTTTGCAGCAGTTACAAAACCAGACACAAGTCATTGTGAGTCGTCATCACTGGGTGGGGCTTTGCTGATTTCCTGAAGCACAAAAACAGCCCTGTAGCTAAACTTCCTGTGGCTGTTGGCCATTTTCTAAAGTCATTTCTGTGATTTTCTCCTGCCTGTTAAAGGAGATGGGTTCAGTTTATGGGCACACAACTTTCTGAAATATAAATTTAGCTGCAGAAAGATCATCTCTCGCAAATAGCATCTTGCTGCCTTTAATCTAATTTGCTAAAGTCTCATAATGTGATGCTGCAGATGGGCCTTGAGGTGATTTTTAACATCTCTGCTTGATGGCACATTTTTGCAGAGTCCGATTAGATTAGTAAATACTCCTAAATGCTCATATTCTTAAGATAAGGTGAATGTGGCTGTTTGTGTTTATTGGAACGGATAACACATTTGTAGGAAATATGAACTACTTTATTTTTACATCAGGCTGCAGTGCAGTCTTGAAATGGTTGTAAGACTTGAAAGCCCTAAACCGCCCCGAGGACTCTGGGCTTTGGTGAACACTGCTGTGATCGAATGGCTTCTGAGAGCTGGTCACACATACAGACCTGCAAGTGAAGTTACTTGCATCCCTTTGGCAGAAGTTTAAAGGATCAAATCGCTGGATTTTGGAATGACCTTCAAAGTTTGACTGAGTGTGTAAGAATGGAGCCTCGGGCCCACAAAAACACAAGGACAGACGAAGAAGGGAAGCAGCTACGAGGGTGACAGGACTTCAATCGACTGTATAAAGAATACTTGCAACACATTAACTAAAGGTTTCACCATTAGGGGGCAGTATTTTCCCAGGGGGTGTGTCGACATGTTTTTTTTGGATGTGTGCTAGTCTTTATCTAGTCCTTTCCTCAAAGTTCTTTGCCTTTTGCCAAGTTGCCATCAGGGCTGTGCGATATATTGGGATATGAGATTTTGGTCATAAGACAACAACGATATAAATCACAAAAATGTCACATTTTCTGTAAATTCTGTGAATCTTGGCCAACTCTACTTGCATGAAGTGTTTTCAGCTGGGCATTGTGTACCTGGAGTCGAGTGTTTTGACCGATGCATGAAACGACACATGAGTTGTAACGGCCGCCATTTTCTTTGTGAGTATTTATTGCACGGCGTGCTGCGGGGAACAGCCTGTTCTAACATTTTTAGCATCTCATCCGTAAACACTCTGCATATTATTTCACATGATTCAGTTTATTTTGAAGCATCTCAACAGGATATTCAGCTTTATTGTGAAAGGTTAATGTGGAAAATAAACAAATGGATGGCGGAGCCGCATGCTGGGTTTACCGTCGTTGTTGCTAAGACAACATGTAAAAACAGTCGCTTGTCCGTCCATAGTGTGGTTATTTTAAATATAAGAGAAAGAGAGAAATTGATATAGCCACGACAGAGGCTGATTCAGCTGCACTGGCTCCATAAAAAATATGTTGGTAATAAGTTGCCAAATTAATTCCTAGTTTGCTTCAGCTGATCTCTTTAGTGCCCCACGTAGATGTTTCGTATAAGAATAATGAGGCAGTTGTCCACACTTTGGAAGGTTTTAAGCTTTTTCGAAACAGTAATTTATGTCTAAGGTCAAACTTTATATTAATACAATCTGATTATTATATTATCATCATGAATACACAGTGTACAGGCATCATTTGAAATTGACTAAGTCTTAAAATCCATCGCGGATTCCAGGTTTCTTCAACAGCGGAGAGCTAACAGTGAACACTGTGTTCCATGAAGTCCTAAACAGGCAACAATGGCAGCATTAAACATCACACAGACAAAGGAAAACAGAGCAACCAAAGTCAGGCTCAGCAGGACCCATCTCAAACAAAACCATATCATCTCCAGCTTATCCATCTTCGACTGTCACTGCCGACCCAGGTCAGTAGCAGAGCTCTCAGTAACTGGCACAACGACGACAGGGCGGGAGCAAAGTTCAGCTCCAGTCGGACTGTCAGGAAAGGATGAGATAGATACAGACAGGGAAAATGACAGGTCCTCTCCTGGGACTCAGACGAGTATCTCAAGCAGCCGCAGCGACGTCTCAGCCCTCTAATCTAAGTCAAAATGAACTGTACTTAAACAGTTGTATTTTAAAGTGTCAACGACACGCCGGAACAGTCTGGGAAAGACTTCTAAGCAACAAAACCTTCTACACCTTTCCACGGTTCAATGTTCAAACATCTGACAGCTCCCTCACGTGCGGGCCTCCAGACAGGATGAGATCAGCTGTTCTGATTACACTGCGTATGAGATTTAGTTGGACTTAAAATTCACTGCACATTCATACAGCCGGGCAATGAGGGCTCGACTACACAACTGATCGTCGTCATTGTCACTCGTCGGTACATGATACACTGTAACCTGCCCGTCAATCGTTGTGTCCTAAATGTTATGCAACCATCTGCCACCAGAGGGAGGATCATCGCTGAAAAACGCCATGAATCTGTTAATCCTGATTGTTTTATTGTTAGTTCTTTTAAAGGCAAAGATACAAGAGACAGAAATCCTCTGAGTTCAGTCATCTGAGAGGAGCTCAGAGTAGAATCGCTGCATAAAAGGAGCCAGCTGAGGTGTGTGCCTCCTGGGTAAGGTGTTCCAGCCAGGTGCGTCCTACTGGGAGGAGGCCAGGACACGCTGGAGAGATTGCATCTATCAGTTGGCCTGGGAACCTCTAAATATTTTCCCTTAGAAGCTGGAGGAAGTGGCTGGTGAGAGGGAGGTCTGGGCTTTCCTTCTTAGTCTGCTGCCCCCCTGAGCCGATTCAGAGAAGTGGAAGAAAATCGATGGCTGATTTACCGATTTGTTATTTTACATTTTCCCTTTTATTGAAGTGGTTGTCTGCGCCACTCTTTTCAGTGGCAGATTATTAGTTCTTGGATATTAATTTGACATATTTTAATAATATGTGAACATCTTTTTTGTAACATGATTTTATACATTAAACATCTGTTTAAGTGGTTTTCTTCTTCGTTGTCTGGAATATAACGTGTAATGTTCATAATGTGAGGTGCTGCACAGTTAAGCAGCCCAATTCATCACAGTTTACATACAGGTAGAATATCTCTGTTGCTGAAAGGGTTGCTAATCTCTGGATGAGGCTCTTATTGTGCAGTTCCAAACCCCTTAGTAAATATTATTCTGCTAAACCTTTAGCTTGAAGCATGAGTTGATGCTTACAGCAGTTTGCTTTCTCTCTTCCTGCAGTGTACAAAGGCTCAGTTAGCACCTGTGTCAACACAGTGAAATATTAATCTGCAAAGAGAACTCCAAAACAGCTCGTGCACACACAACTCAATCATTTGACTACCAAACATCTGCTCCAGGTTATGCTTTTCTTTGTTTCCTTCCCATTGCAGAAGGAAACACCACTTTTTCTATACAGACTCTCAGTAAGTCCTGCCCATGGACACAAACCATGATTACCCTTCAAAAAGAAAAGTACAGAGCGCATGCAGAACGGATTTAAGCAGCAATAATCACGATAATTCATCTTTTTTTCGAACGTATGTAACTGTTTTTTGTTCTGATCCAATTTGTTTGCTGTACTGTTTGTTCTTTAAAAGCAGACACTTCCACATACCACAGAGTCCCTGATGATATTTGAGGATTTCTACCACAGATTTGGTTTTGCAAACATCTGCAAAAACTAAAAAGGCATCCAGAGTAGGGCTGGGCTATATCATACCGTTCACGATAATACCGGTGTAATTTTGGGCAACGATAGGAAAATGAAATATCGCGATAGAATATGGGTAAAACGCGCATGTGCAGTGCCCTTGTTTACATACGCACATGGGGGTGACGCAGAAAGAGAAGAGCAAAAGTGGATCGTTGAATGAAATGGATGAACCAGAACTGGTTTGTAAAATGCTGCAGCTTCAGTGGTGTGGAACTGGTTTAGCTTTCGTCCGTCAGATACACAACAAAGCACTATTTTTGGTAGCGCATGCTAGCGGGCCGTCGTTGTTACCGTGTTGTTTGGAAAATACGGCACACTTAAAATCAATCCTTTGATTTTTCTGAAAGTCGACAGAGCCCCTTATAATCCCGTGTGCCTTATGTATGAATTCTGGTTGTGTTTACTGACCTCGAAACGATTTTATGTGGTACACGGCGCTTGAAAATCTGTCAAATGTTTTAGTGCGACTTTGCTAAGCTACGAACCTCGCGGAGGAGCCTCGCGGAGCCTCAGGAGCCTCGCGGAGTGATACGTACTGCGCTTCAACATAATATTACCGTATTGTGTGTGTATAACCTCTTTTTAAGTTTTGTGGATATTATACATGGTTATGCTGAGGATATGTCGGCCAGTTTCCACTGGAAATGCCTTTTGGTTAAACTGTCAGTGAGGAATTTGCATTTGCACTGTTAAATTTTATATAACTTTAATGCACATAAAAAACAGCTGCTTGTTTAAGTGAAAATACATTGATGTTTTTTGCACTAATAAAGTTGTAGAGTCGTAAAGTATTTTGTCTAGTGTCAATTATATCGTCAGTTATATCGTTATCGCAAATTTTCAAATGTATATCGTGATAAATATTTTTGGTCATATCGCCCTGCTCTAATCCAGAGCACCTTTGCAACTTCCAAATAAGGACAAGTCTCAGACATTTCAGGTTCAAATTTGACAACAATTCTGAAACAAAATAACAAATTTGACCACATTAAAAAAATGAACTGTTGGGCTGATCAGTGATCAAAGAACAGTGTTAACTGCAGTGTCTACACTGGAGTCCAGCTCAGCCGATAGTAAACCATTCCCATGATACTTAAGAGGCCATGTGTCACATGTGTAGCACACAAACAGACACAGTAACTCCACCACAGCATTACTGTTATTCTCACATTGGTGCAATCAGACAGCCCCCCTCCCCCCGTGCACTTTATTAACATTAAGCTGATGGGGGTTGGGGGTTAGCCCTGTGCAGAGCTTTTCTGTCACTTTCTGAAACAAACCATTAGATTTTCCTCTTTATTGCTTATTTAAACCTGATCGAGGTCTTCCAAGAGAAGCAGTCAGAAAACATTATGGTTACAAAGCAAATCTGAGCTCTCTACAAGATCAGGTCAGAAAGAACTTTTTTTCCTACTATGAAAGTCTTTTGTGCTCAGTGGAGCTCTTAAAACTTCAAAATAAAAATATAGTTCAATGCAATCCCCTCCTGCTTCTGCTTGCCTGAAATTGGAAGCAGTCACATCGCATATAAGCTGAAAGCAAAATCAATTTCTAAGAAATCAAAACAAAAGAAAAATCTATGCAGCTCAGACGTGCGCTCAGGTTTAGGGCCTTACCTTAGAGGAGTCAGGAGAACCAGCAGCTCATCCTGCAGAGAAACACTAATCCATCTGAGGGAGCAGAGTTAATGCTTCTTCTCACACTGGTATCCCAACAACAGCTGATCTGAATACGAAGAGGCCAAGCACGCTGACAAAAGACCCTGCCGGCACCTCCCGTGGCTAAAGCACCTCACCCCCACACCCTAAACAACCCCCCCTGCCTGATCCTGCATTCACATGGCCCTGCCTGAGTCCAGCACCCCCGACTTAGGCCATCCTGAAGCCAGGGGCATGCTGGGACGTCGCTGGTGGACATCAGCCATGGAGGAGTCACAAACTGAGCAAAGTGAAGCTCATCATGAATTGTTTTTGGACAAATGCTCCCAATAACTCTATAGATACTTTTTTTAATCAAAATTTAAAAACACGACCATCACCTCTCATCCACAAACACAACCAGGGCCAGCCTTCACAACAAAACCACTCTCTCCATTCTTATCAAACTGACAGACTGACTCACTAAAAGTCATAATTAAAAAAATTAACTGTATTAAACTGAATGGATTTGTTTTTGAACTTGAATTAAATCCCAAAGTTTACAAAACTGTAGAAAAACTGTTTAAAGGCAACACAACAACGCGTGCATGACGCTGAACCCAGATCAGGAATGTGGGAGAAAAAGGTTTGGACCATTTCATCTGTACCAGAAAAACAACACAAAAAACAACAACCAGCCTAAATCCTTCAGCCTTGCATACACAAGTTTTGGTTTTCTGACCAATAAAAAAAGTGATTTTTCTACCTGCTACAGTTCAAGCAGGTCAAACCCAGAACAGAAGTCATGAACAGACACATTCACAGTTCATCCAAGATCCAGATATGAAGCCCTTTGTGTTTCTGACTCTGTGTCTGTTTGGATTAAAAACTTAGCTTTACATAAAATGTATGATTTCAGATTTCAGAGAGACAGACTTGAATTAATTAGATTTCTTCAGCATTCCACTGCTTTGTACAAATACACCACAGATTAAAAGTACCAGGCTGTGTCTCTTCATCTCTTAATTCAGATGTTTTTTTCCTACAGCCAGCTCACAGATTTGGGCAAAACTTATTTAAGACTTCAGCATCACTTCTGACCATAAAAAAACCCCCCAAAACACTACAAATATAGTTTAGGTTTAAGGGTGGTGGGGTCGGGGTAAACCTACACTCTAGCTAACTCTAGCTACTTACTGTATGTGCTAGCTGGTGAGAATAATTTCATTTTAATATAATTTAACTCTTTTCTTCCATTTAATAGAACTACAAATGTTTCTGTGTTGTTGTTGTAATAAAGCAGTAGCCAAAACTTTACACCTAAAGGAAAATGAAAGGTAACAAGAACAGCACTTCTATCTTATGTGGATTTCAATACTGCACTAAATTACATTTAAAACATCATGTTGTATGATCGTAAACAATGCACAACAGACCCGATCGCATGTTCGGTACACTGGTTTTACGCTGTTGACTTAGACATGCAGCTGCAGCTTTACACACACATCATCATCAACAACAAAAACAACAACAACAACAACAGGACCTAGCTCATTCTGTTTTAAGCTGTGGTGTGATTACTGATGCTGCTCAGGTGCGTGCGCATCACCCGCAGCCGTGCCGCAGACCACGCCCCGCCACGGTGATGACAACAATAATACTAATAATGCACTTTATAGACAAAAATTGCTTTTTCACAAAAAATTATTGATAATAATTAGTAAAAACATATCTAGGGCTGCAACGATTCATCGAGTAATTCGAATAATTTAATTATAAACATTCTCGACACAAACTGTTTGCTTTGATATTTGGCGCAACACGAGGCTCGGTAGCGCGTCACCGGTTCAGCCACGTTTGCGACTAAAAACCAGACCTGCAATAGAAACGCATTTCGGCGCAATGAAGCCTCCACTTTTAACGTAACAGCAGCAGTGATGATGACGCTGGCACAGTTTGAGTCTGCTCACGCAGCATGAAGTGCGAATACCATGTTTATGTCATGCAGCGTGCTAAAGGCTGACCGCAGCCATCATAGCTTACATGGAAGGACAGGACCGTGTCTAAAGGGGGGCATGGAGTGTACTAGACCATCGGTCACCAATGAGCATTCATTCTGAAAAACCTGTTATTTTTACTTTGAATATTTATTATTGCTCATTAATATGACAAAAGTATTTCTTATCCACTTACTCGATTAATCGATGGAATAATCGACAGCTGCAACCCTAAAACTACTCATGTATTAGAAAGTTTAGATAAGAACCGAACCTAAGAAACTTTACTATTTATCTATTTCTCTGCTTATTTCTGTAATAAAACAGCCTTTTATGCATTTCATAGACAGCTTCATTCATTCATACCAACTTCCAGTGATTTATTGCAGACTGAGACGAGCAGCAAACTAGCATAAAATGAAGAATAACTCAGTAACCTTGCTGTAAGGTTTAGTGATGAGCATAACATGTCCTTTAAAAAATATTTTATGGCTCTATCATGCCCATTATGCCTGACAATGCACTTTTAATCCACTAGTCATGATTTCTTTTTTAATACGTATGCCCTCTCACGTCACCATTTCCATTTCCACCAGCTTTTTAACTGAATGTGTTATCAAGTCCAAATGACCGTATGAGGGCATACACTCACGTAGTACGTCTGAAAAACAAGAAGTAGTTACTTTAGCACACAAAACGTCACGTAGCCCATTACTAAGAAGGGCTTTTAACAACACTGTGCGAGTCACACGGTGCCGTGTGAATTTCAAATTAAGCAGGAGAGAACAAATATGACAGTTTGGGTTTTTTTCCTTTGTAAACACAGTTGTTGAGGTGGAGGATCCACTACACAGGCACACACACAGACACACACACAGTCACACTTCACAGGAATAGGAGCGCAGGCAGAAAAACAGCAGTGTCCTCTATAAAAGGCATGAAATCAGAGTCGGACTCCCACGTGCAGTTCGGAGCTGAAGGCGATCGGAGCTGCAGCAGGATTGTTCCGCTCTGCTTCACATTATGAAGGAAAGGGAGGAGGAGGAGGCAGGTTAGACTCTATCCTGCTGCTGCCACCGGGATTCAATCAGTAATTTGATGTTTGACCAATTATGTCAATTCTCTATTATTCTCAGGTAAATGCTGCCATAGTTAACACAGGACTAGTCCAAGAAAAGGTTGCTTTCACAATTCTAACGTCAAAATAAGATGTTTGACGACAAAACTGATCAGTGGTTGGAACTATTTCATCTTCACAGTTTCCACCAGTGTTTTAACCTGAAGACAAAACACAAAGTGACACAAACACACAACACACCACAATGTCTACGTTCAGCTAAGTCAGTCATTAACTAAGCTAATATAGCCTGCTAACAGAGACCAGTTCATTTCTTTGAGTTTATTATCATTTAGCCCATATTGTTATTATTTCATATCTGATTGGATGAAGTGTGCACTGAAGTGTTTTCTGCTCTACACAGTTATATTTGCTATCACGCTACAGTCAAGCTGCTAACTGAAAAACAGAAGCTCTTTTTGTTTTTACTATGATTTTTCTACCAGTCCTTAAAAAAATTAAATAGATTAAAATGAATAAAAAATACCAAGTAGGACTTTTGAGAAACTTTAATTTCAGTCAAAAGTTCAACTTGTATGCTCATCATACACTGTGCATAACTTAGCTCCTGTTTGGCATTTTGACCCACGCACAGGAACAGAATCTCATTTCTTGAAATAAAAACTAGTGCAAACACAAAGATGAGCCCAGAGGACGCTCCTACTCATTTTAATTTAATTTAAAGAAAAGTCGTTTAAACAAGATTCCATACAGCAAGTTTCAAACTATATAAAAAAGAATCTCTTGGTGGTTTTATTCCATATAATCAGGCTAAGAAGAATGCTAACATGCTAGCTCTCCATCTTCAGAGTTCTAATGAGCTGAGCGCACTCTCAGCTGTACTTTCAATTATAAATAAAACTTCATGTTGTCTGTATATTCTCCAAATAACAACTACACACTGCACAGAGCTCTTCCAATGCAGGAACTCGAGGCAAGCACAAAGTGCAGCAGTCATTCACAACAACAGCCCCTAATCAGCTCTTTCAGCCTCTTTTTTTTTTTTTTCTTTTGACACACTTGTTTGTTGTTTGACCCTCAGTATTGGCAATTATAAACTTGACAAACAGCAGTCAGCCATGGAGGCGCTAAAACATTATCACAGCAAACAGATAATGACATGAAATCAATCATGACTGCAGCAGCATCGCTCACATGCACCCCAGCATGGGCAACAACTCCGCAATCGCCTCTGCAGCTCTGATGTAAGTCATGAAATGTTGTAACGAGGGAATGTGTAAAACCAGCCTGACGGGAACTGACTGTATAAGCACTATTATTAGTTTAAATAAATATTATAAGATATTAGAGGTAGGTAATGAAGCATGTCCAACGCTGTAAAGAACTACACAGTTGTGTTAGAATTACATGTAATGAACAAAGCCTATTATTTAAAACAGTTATGACTGATTATCTTCGTTATTTCCCTTTTATAGTTATCCCAATATTACAGTGGTCCCTCGCTATAACGCGGTTCACCTTTCACGGGCTCGCTATTTTGCGGATTTTTTTTGTGCAATTTTGCATGCCTTCTTTTTTGTTTGTTTTTTAACAGCACATTGTGTTCTGCGTCCTGATTGGCTGTAGACCATTGTCAATCAAAATTTACATAAATCTTCGATCACTAGCAGTGTGACTCTGAAGTGCTGTACTGTATGTTTGTAAGTTTTCTCCCCAACAAACAACAATGTCGATGAAACGCTTTGCACCGTCAAAGGCTCCTGCAGTAGCACCCAACAAGCAGAGGAAGATGCTAACCAGAAATAGAAATTACCACATTTCCTGGATTATAAAGCGCATTAAGTGAAACCAAACAGTCAGATAAGTCAAACTTTACTCAACTAATTCTTCTTGCTTCCTCTACTTCCGTACCATTGATTCATTAATGTTGAATTCTCTGGCAGCTGCTCTATTCCCATGTTCTGGACCTGAAAACAGATCTTTGGTTTCATTCTATAATACTGGGCTTATTTTTATACGAAGGTTTGAACTTTGAGAGTTTAAACACGAGAGAAAAGTGTGAAAATGTTCATGCCTGTCTGTATAAAGTGTGTAGTGCCTTAAAAGCCTTAAAACATCTATAATCATTGCAAAAAAAATAAAGTTGGCTACTTTGCGGATTTTACCCATCGCTGGTTATTTTTAGAACGGAACTCCCGCGATAAACGAGGGACTGCGGTATTGGAGTCTTCGGACAATAAAAACTAAAAGAAAAAAATGAGATGGCAATATTACTTGTATCCAATGGTCCATGAATTCATTTTGTTTTTCTCCATCTTTATAAATTAAAGCAAAAAGCTGAGTTTTAAATTATGATGATTTTAGATGACACACAGACCTTTTTTTCCCTTTTTTTGACATGGACAAATCTTCTCTGAAATAAATATAATATATATAGTAAAAACAGTTATTATATTATATAATATGATTAAAATGTTAAAGAATTAGGTCAAAATAGGCTTCAGATTGTTTTAAATCCTTAGTTTCAGGCATATTTTTACTGCTTTTGGCTAAGAATGAAGTCAGTGCCGCTCTCCAACTACCATTAAAATATTTTACTTATGAAAGGCAGCCAATCAGAAGGCATAAAAGCAGAGGCAAGATTTAAACTTGTTTACAAAGAGAAAATGAACTAAGGGCTGCAGGAAAGTCTGGTATATATTCTGAACTGTGAATCATGAAAAGCTTTTCTGGTAAAATTAAAAAACAACAAACTGGAGCTAGAAATGTTAAAGCATTTGGAGAAAATAAATGACCATTATGAGTTTTTAATGTATATGTTCTTGTTTCAGATAAACAGTGGAACGCATTTATTGCCTTTTGATTATCATCGACTGGCGAATCTTAATGGGATTTTGCACAGATTACTTATACAGCAATATACTAAGCAAACTAATGATTCACCCATATGCACTTGTTCTACTACACTGTTTATATGGTCTTAAAAATGATACAACAGTGTGATTGTTGGGTGAAAATACAGTAGGTGGAGGTAAAACGTAAAAAAGGAGCCCGCTGACTCTTAATTGCCTCTTGGGGATAAATAAAGTCTCTCTGATTCTGATTTGATGAACATTTTCTGCAGTGAAAGGTGCAGAGTGTGGTCCGCCCCACCTACATCAGAGTGTGGTCCGCCCCTTCTACATCAGAGTGTGGTCCGCCCCCCCTACATCAGAGTGGTCCGCCCCCCTTACATCAGAGTGCGGTCCGCCCCCCCTACATCAGAGTGCGGTCCGCCCCCCTACATCATAGTGTGGTCCGCCCCCCCTACATCAGCGTCCATATTGATTTTATTTTTAAACATCTTGTTGCACAACAGAACAGCAGAGGCGGAGGGCCAGACGAACCCACGAGTTCGAGTTAAAGGAGAGATTCACCAGCTGAAGAAATTATTGAACAGAACTTTAGCACTACGCCTTCTGGTGATGGTGTTCATTAAAAAAGGAAAAAAGTGTGTGTGAGTGTGTGTTTGGGGTGGGGGTGGCTAATATCTCCTTCTGCTTGGTCAAACACGTTATTTATTCCTCATTGTGTGTGGCCACAGGCCGTAAATATATCTGTAATTACCTACACTGCCATCAGGTGGGGTTAATAGAGAAACCATTAGCAAAAAAGTGGATGAACGCAGGCATAGAGGGGAACATCGCTGCAAAGACAGTGAAAAGAAAAGTAGAGGAGAATGCTACCAGGAGCATAATTAGCCGATATTAGTCATTAATTCAGCTCCTTTTGAATGTGCCCATTACCCTGCTGCTTACTGCTTGAACCAGGTTAGCAATTAAAACAGGATTAAACTCATTTAAAAAGGAATCTGATCTTCTTTTTCAAAAACATTGAGCAGGATAAGGCTAGTCTGCATTTTTCTCAGTACTTTTCCTTCCCAGCACCAAACTCTCTGCTCTCTATTAAAGATGCAAACCTCAAGACTCTGGTCCATAATGAATGCATTCCATTAGACAGACCATAACTAGACATTCTTTAAGAGGAGTACATATATTTTCAGTTTTATTCTTTTCCAATAGCTCAAATCTTTCACATATGTAATTAAAGGAGAAAGAAGAACTTCAAATGTTGAAATTTCCTCTACATTACAAAAGTTTATGGTTCACAAACGCAGACAAAATCTATTTTAACTCCATCAACTGCATTAGCTGCAGAGTACATTAGACCACGATCTCTGCAGAGCTCCTAATGACATTATTGTTCTGGATTATACTTTTGAAATATTGATCATATTCTAATAGTCCACTTTTCAGTTTAACACACAATAGATCAGAAAGAGCTCATTAGAGGTTTCGTACTGCAGAAAATAACATTTCCATCTTTATTTTGATCATAAATCAAGTTTGAGTGTGATATCAATACTGTGAAAGGCTCCATCCACGGAGTAATTAGCACAGCCATCAATCAGAAATACAATTTGGCTTCATTAACGTGACTGCATTCTGCCATTCAGACATGAATCACTTAATGTTCTTAATGCTCTTCATGTCTTCATTCAGATATTCCCATGACATCAACACGAGACATTATTTACCGTTTTAGTAAAGAAGCTATCACACTGTCTGAACGTGATAATTACAGAGGCCAAATACTATAAACACTTAAGAAGAACATATAACACTGTAAGTAAGAAGTCATTAAGTTGATTAAGATGTCCATCAGCTGTGCAATAAACTGACTCTTGTGTTGTTCACGTCACAAAGGTGAGCTGTCACTGTTAGCTCTGCGTACGTCCCATTTCCATGTTGAGGATAATTTATTACGAGTAATTAATGAACTTACAGCTGCTGTGCTGCGGCCGTAAATGTGAGTAATTCTCTTGCTTATGGAAGCTAATGGATAGACTGTACTGCTTCCAGAAAAAGCACAAAAAAACTATTTTCAGCTGCTGAAAAAAAAAAAAAAAATCTAATTATAGTCAGAAACTGACCTGGAAAACTGTCTTGTGATTAAAAGCTTTAGTAAACTGTATCTTACAGATATTTTCTTTCTTTAATACATATGAAATCATAGAGAAATATGAATACGGGGGAAATGGCCAAGTGTGAGGATTTGACGAGGGCTGAATTGTGCCGGCTAGATAACTGGCTCAGAGGATCTCCAAAACTACAGCTCCTGCTGAATAGTCAGTATCTATCAAAAGAGGTCCAAGGAAGGACTGGTGGTGGTCATGGGCGGCCAATTGATGCATGCAGGGAGCAAAAGCTGGCCCATGTGGTCTGATCCAACAATGAGCTACTGAAGCTCAAATTCTGAATGACAAGCAAGACAGACCCAGGACATGATGGAGAGGTTATATCTCTCGGATGGATGGATGCGTCACAGTTTGGCGCAGACCAGTCAGGGTGCCCATCCTGACCACTGTCTACCACTGAAAAAGCCAACACAATGACCACGTCAGAACTAGACCACAGCACAATGGAAGAGGATGTCCTGGTCTACTGAATCATGTTGTCTTTTAGGTCACGTGGATGGCCGGGTGTGCATTGCTTACTTGGGGAACACCTGGTACCAAGGTGCATTATGGGACGTTCTGCTGGGAAGCCTTGGGTTCTGCCAGCCATGTAGATGTTACTTTGACATCGACCTAAGCAGTGTTGGAGACCATGTACAACATGATGTAGAACATGATGGCTCTGGCTTCTTTCAGCAGGTTAATGCATCCTGCCACAAAGCACAAGCTGTTCAGGAATAGTTTGAGGAACACGATAAAAAGTTTTAAGTGTTGACCCAAATTCCCACATCTCAATCCAATCGAACATCTGTGGGATGTGCTGTACAGACAAGTCCGATCCGTGGTGGCCCCACCTCACAACTTACAGGGCCTAAAGGACCTGTTGCTAACATCTTGGTGTCAGATACCACAGCACACCTTCAGGGGTCTAGTGGAGCCCATACGTCGATGGATCACCACAGCACAATATTAAGCAGCTGGTGCTAATGTTACACCTGATCGATGTAAAACGTGTTTGGTGATTCTGGAGTTTAGTTTTGGGTTTTGTTGTATCAATCTTACACAATAACCAATGACAATGAAGTCTTGCAAAACTTTACCTTCAAAAAATAAAAAACATTTGGTTACAGGGTGTCAATTCTGGCACCTTTCAAACTTTTGATCCCTTAATTCTATAAATGTGAAATTTTGAAGGCAAACTTTTTCGCTTTGCTTGTTTTTCCTGTTTTTTTTTTTGTTTTTTTTCACTCTTTAAAAATCATCATGGACCACAGTTAAAATAGCAAAACTGTACCAACTTAATGTCTATAACCCAAGTATTCAATTACATTTTAAGAAGATCCAGTTTCCTCAAACAAATGTCTGGAACATCGTAAGCTCTACATGTAATATGATTCAATGCAATATATTTTGAAGTACCCTTCTGTCATTATATCGATGTTTGTAGTCAACAACAGCTGTCAAATAAAGCAAAGAAAACACTTTTCAACAATATTTAAATGATGTTAATATTATGTAAATATTAATTGTAACAATGACCAGGAGAGCTCTAATAACTTTAAAATGTATTTCCTCCGTTTCAAGTAAAATAAAATTTGCATTCATAAATAACATTTTTAAAACAAGTTGAAAAAGTTTCCCCATAACAACATCTAATGTATAAACCATCTCGGCTTCCCCGACAAACCAATGTGTAAATGTCGTCTTCTCACAGAGTTTTCGGTTTTCGCACACGCTCTGAATAATGCATTGCATGCCATTGGTCTGTGCTGTCTATGAACATACATACTGTAAAGACAAAGGCAGAGGCCGTGCAGATTAAAAAAAAAGAAAAAGCATATATTACAATTTGCCTGATGAGGCATTGATGGACATGTCCTTTGAGACTCTGGACGTCTGCAAGACTGTGAATCAGATCTTGCCAATGACACATAAAAAGACTAGAACTAACATTGAAACTAACAACTTGTGATAATTTGGTGATATATAACATATATAATATACAATAACGGGCGACCGTGGCTCAGGGGGTTGGGAATCGCATCTGTAACCGGAAGGTCGCCGGTTCGATCTCTGGGCTATCTGTCCTGGTCGTTGTGACCTTAGTTATGTCTCTTTTCCCTTCCTTCTTCTGGTGTTGGCCGGAGGGGCCGATGGCGCGATATGGCAGCCTCGCTTCTGTCAGTCTGCCCCAGGGCAGCTGTGGCTACAACTGTAGCTGCCTCCACCAGTGTATGAGAGTGAATGAATAGTGGTATTGTAAAGCGCTTTGGGTGCCTTGAAAAGCGCTATATAAATCCAATCCATTATTATTATTATAATAAAAACTTCAATTTCAATTTTAATTAGAAAACACAAAATCTATAATAGCTCTGGTGAGCACATCCTTTGTAAGATGAGGAAAACTACTCCTTTTATACTAAATGGTTTATGTCAGTATATTCCAAAAGTTAAAAGCCTTGGATTATAAACCTCGTTCAGACTAAACACTCTTCGCTTCTTTAATCAATGAAATATTGAACCAATGCAACAGTCTAAAGGAAGCTCTTCTCGGATCATGATATCAGATGCACCAACCTGGGATACTACAGCATAGCAACGATGTGGAACTTACTGAGACAGACACAAGGATTACATTGCATCATTATTACTGGATGCATATTATACTTCTTGTCCCTCAATCGACTGGACTACAGAGACGACTGCTTCCAGCAATCATTTCTAACATATTTTAGCTTCACTTCTGTGCAAGTGGGTGGAAATTACGAAGCAACGATGATCTCCTGCATTTCTTCTAATCCATCTGAAACGTTAATGGGAAACTAAGAAGCTGAAATGTACATTTGCTTTTATTTAAGCCTCATGCAAATAGATGAGGAATAAAAATAAATAAATAAATCACACCTCTGCACAGTTGTTCTTAAATTCACTAGTTCATTTTTTTTAAATTCGTGTTATTTTCATTTCCTCCCACCAGATGACCTTTGATGACCTTTCCATGTGACTGATAGAAGTCACATCAGATTTGAAGAAATTTAACGCAGTCATCAGGAAACCATCAATTTTTCCTAACAATGAGGTTGCCAACCTATGTTTACTCTCGTGTGACTGAGCTGCTGCTTTACAGACTTTACAGTCAAAACAAGGTAACAGAAAGCTGTCTCATACACTTCCAGGCCACACTGGACTTCAATTAGTACACCAGTAATTAGGGCTGTTCGATATAACGATATATATCGGATGACGATATAAAAACGTCTATCGTTTGTTTCGTGGTGTCGCAAAATAAGCTGTTTATGGCAATATTTTTTCATGGTTTTGATGGTCACTGTAGTGGCTATATTAATTTCTTAAAGTTCTCTCTTTCTCTTATATTTAATATAACCACACTACGGATGGACAATCGGCTATGTTTATGCGTTGTGGTTAACAACAACGACGGTCACACCACCGCGTGTCCGCTTGTTTATGTTCCACATAAACCTTTCACAATAAAGCTCAAGATCCTGTTGAGACTTTTCAAAATAAACTGAATCACGTGAAAGAGCAGATTATTTATGGATGAGAAGTAAAAAAGAGCCGCCAGGTGCTAAAAAATAAAGCTTAGACTCAAACGTTAGAACAGGCTTTTCCCCGCAGCACGCCGTGTAATAAATACTCACAAAGAAAACGGCGGCCGTTACAACTTATGTCTAAAGATGCATCGTTTCATGCATCGGTTAAAACACTCGACTCCAGCTACATGATGTGCAGCTGGAAACACTTCACACAAGACGAGATTCACAGAATTTACAGAAAATGTTACATTTTTGTGATTTATATCGTTATCGGACGATAGATGTTTTATATCGGGATATGAGATTTTGGTCACAGCCCTACCAGTAATCACGAGTAACCTTCAGCAGCCCTTCTACATCCACAATATGCTACAAATATTAGAATAAGAAAATAATCATTAGCCAATAGCAATTAAAAAAAAAAAATCAATAAATCTATGCTACATTATATTTATCAATGAACTGATTTATTTAAATGTTCAACTAACATCCATAACTGGGTTTGACAATCTTCAAAGTTCGATTTTTTATTTTATTTTAAATTCTCACTAATTCTAATTCTCAGTGTATTTCAGGTCCTGACAGAAACTTACTGGATAACAGTTTTCTTTGATGAAAATATGCTAAAACATTTGCTCTTCACTAATGTACACACCTGAAACTCTCCAGATATTCCTGCAGAATAAATGCGGCACAGCTGTAATTTCTTTGTAAACATTATTCGTTTCTTTACCACACAAATCCTCCGCTACCTCGTCGTCCTCCTCGGCTTTCTTTATGACTAAATAGAGATTCAGCCATCTGTCACCAGAGTTGTGGAGTTGTAAAAGTATTTTGTCTCGCAGCAATTATATCATCAATTCTATCGTTATCACAAATTTTCACATATATATCGTGAGAAACATTTTTGGCCATGTTGCCCTGCCCTCGCTACAACGTAACCACCTACGCAGCCAATATCGTTCCAGGCAGTTATGCTTTTGCTGGGAAATAGCGCACACATGCACATGAATACCCATTCATGTCTGTGTTGTAGGGGTCTGTTATATTCTATGAATGTAACATTCTGCGATTATTATTATGAATCTCACAATAAGAAATTGCCTCGATGGACAAGTAATCACCATCAGTGACGATGACAATCATCAATCTCTCGATGTTGTTCATGTTTGCCCGTGAAAGAGTGTAGAGGTGTTTTTCCCACTGACAGAGTTCCCAGAACGGAGGCATCCTATCAAAAATATTTACTGCAGATTGAGCACAAACTAATCTCCCTACAGGAGATCTTCAAAATGGACTTACAACGCTAATATTGGTTAGGATGTGCCCTTCAATATACCTGCTGTTCCCTCAACTAGCCTCACTAACCGAGATATTAAGTTAAAGTGCTTGATGCGAAGTGTGAAATGGTTCTGAGGCGGCCGTAACCAAACGTAGTCATCAGGAATTCCAGACATATTCTTGAAGGATTTTGGAAAATATGTTAACAACATTTTTCCTCCACTTCCTGGATGGGAATGGGAGTGTCGAGTCAGTGAAGGCAGCAGGAGCAAAGTCCTACTGCTGCTAGCGCCTCTCACACACACACACACACACATATATTGCACAGAGAACCTTCTAACAAGTGATGAATAATTAAATGCTGCTCTTTAAAACACACAGGAGAAGAGTTCACCTGTTTTATTAAAAAGACAGAGATGAGAAGCAGGGTAAAAGAGACGGTGGGCAGACAGAGACACGAGCAGCCAAAAGGTCGGACTTTTTAAACGCTTACTCCAGTTTGTCTGGGAGCTCTCCTTTGTAACAAACACAGAGGACAGCGCAAACAAAAGAGAAACTGACGACATGGTTCATCGGACAAATGGCAAACTGGACAGTGTCTCTGGAAGGAGGCAGCAAGATTAGAAGGAAGCAGGAGCGGCCAAGTGTTTAAAGAAGTAACAGCTGTCACAATGGGATCCCAGAGGTAGACGCCATAGTTTTCAATATCATACTATGACAAATACAGGCTTTTTTTGTGTTCCAGATTGGGTCAGGAGTTGGAATTTACGAGTTACCAGCTGGAAGCTATCGTGTGTTTGAGACTCGCTAACCCATATGAAGAGCACTGACCAGGCGCTGAATGTGCTACAGCTGTGGACAAATTAACAAGTACTGCTAGTGATGCATGAAGGGCTCTACCTTTGCTAAGAAGCAAAACAAATCATGTTTCTGGTGCCTCTGGGTGCAGTTCCAGAGTGAGGTTAAAAGGTGCACAAGGCAGACTAGAGGATGGGCAGTAATGCTGTTGCTGTATCAGAACTAAAAAGGAGGAGATTTAGAAAAATGTAGGTTTTCCCTGACTTACAATCATGAGCTCTGGGGAAATAACTGGAAGAACGGGACTAAAGAATCCTGAGGAGAAAAACAGGATTTCATGTGGCCTCATGAGCGCCACAGGAGGAGATGGGCATCTAGACTATGTTGAAGAGCTTGCTGTCCTGCCTGGATGCCCATCCAGACTCCATGCAAGTCACAAAATAAAATACAAAGCTGAGCATCTTGCAAAAAACACTTGATCCTGCAGTTCCCCTCAGCTCAACATACCACTCCCAGGTATTTTGTTTGTTTGTTTTTTTTAAAGAAAAAACCCCCATCTTGACTGGTGTTGTGTTGGGACCACTAGCACCTAATCGGCTCAGGTCCATTTGTGTTACTTGTTAGTGTTTCCGATCAGGTAGCAGTCCCTGGTACCAGGTTCTTTTTTAGTACTTGCTCGGCTGGAATCACAAGTGATCCGAGTCGATCTGAAAATGTGAGATCAACAGACTGCAAGCCAACAACTGACCCATCGATGATGTCACTCGATGAGTCATGAGAGTGGCTTGTTCCCAAAAATCAAAACTGCTCATTTTGAAATTCGGCAACGATAGAAACGGCTGCACAAAGACCGACACCATGGTCACCGACTCACAAACACCCAGACGTCCTCCATTGTTCCGTTGCATTTGTTTTGCAAGCAAAGACATCACAGGACTTTCGGCTGTAATGAGCCAGGCGCACTGAGGTGGTCGCTCAGTCATAATGGAAAACAACAGAGACCGAGCAGAGTCGAGTCAAGCTGGGAAGGTACTAGTGGAAAAGAGGCATAAGCGATTCCTCAGTCCAGAGCTTGAACCAAATACAGAACAATTTCTGTTGCACTGACCCCAAGTGGCCAAAAGAAGAAGAAAGAAAATAATAAGTTTAAATTTAGTTTTAAAAAAATTGTAAATATTAACAGAAAGCAGCTGTGATTGAACTTTATACCTGAATTAAAATGTTTCTCCCTTTCATAATCTTTATTCCACCTGTGTGATATTTCATTTATGCCAGTCCAGGTCAATCTGGCCACACCTCTGGTTACTGGTAGTGAACCAAGTTGCATTTTAGTTCTCCAGATCCTCCCCAAGTCTGTTTCAGATGAACCATGAACCACTGAGGACAAGGGTAGCAGCTTCAGAACATTTATCCATTCACAGTGCAGCCAAACCAGAGGTCAGTGGGCACATAGTCATAAAGACATTTTAACAGGCTCAAGCAGCACTATGCTTTAATATTCAGACTCTCACATAGGTAAAATAAATAAGACGCCATCAATAATACAATATGCACGGTCAGCCTTATCATACCGATGTATCTATGTCTTCATTATTGCCTGCAGATTATATTCACATTAACTGTCTGATACAAACTGTAAAATTACTAAAGCAGAAAAAACTAAAATAAGAAAAAAGAAAAAATTTTAATTTATTCAAAACTAGAAAAAATAATGAGCAATGCAATTTACAGAAAGAAAATGCTTAAGAAATTCAGATAGCTGCAAATTAACTTTATGTCCAAGCACAGGCTGTCTGTAACTCAGTGCCTTACTTTATAACAAAGCCTCATATTTTAAAAGAACGACAAAAACATGTCATATATTTGACTAAAAATCGTTTTGTGTTTGTTTTTAGTGGGCTAGCACTCCAAATGTACTCAAAGTTCAAGAGCTTCAAATATGAAATAAAGCGCGCTGCAGCGGTCTGATGGAGCCGGTTGCGTCTACAGCAGCTGTGCGTTCTTTTTTATTTAAGGATTATGCATCCACGCAGAAACTGGGACGATGTTCGTGACCTTAGGATTTGAATGTTATTCAGCGTGATACAATGTGTAACGGCTCCATCGAGAGGCACACTGCGAATTTAAAGTAATAGCATGAAGAAGTGGAAGGTGATGTGTGTGCGCGCACAGGAGTAATGGTGGTGCGTGCGTGTGTGTGTGTTTGGGGAGGGAGGGGGGG
>NW_005187776.1:186437-189637 GCF_000239375.1 Pundamilia nyererei | reverse complement strand
GGGGGGGGGGGTCTGAACATGGCTCAGAGAAAAAGAATGTTGCTCAATTACACCTTATCCACCAATCAAGTCACATGGAGATGACTTAGGCACGCGCGCGCTCGATCACAGACATAATCCACGACAGGCAGCATTACACGTCAGTAACATCAGAGATTTGAAATGTTGGCTGTGATCCCTCCTGAGTCACATCACAGCCCGCTGCTGCTCGATCTGCCACACGGAGTGCAAACCTCCCTTACCTGCGTCTCAACTTCTGCTCGCTGTTACTTCCACTGTTCTGCTGTTCTTGGCCGCAGTCGCTCTATATCCTAATCCAGCGGATTTGTAAACCATTCAGAAATCCGTTCAGAGTCGAGCAGAGAGCTCAGCGGAGGACGAAGGAGCAGGTGGCATCGTCTCCGGTCCAGAAAGCGTGCCTGTGTATAGTGTTTGTGCGTTTGGGGAGAGACGCTCCCACGTTAACGGCTCAGTAAATCTGTCCTCACACGACGGAGCGACGAGGAGAGCCAGGTGGTCGAGCACGAATCCCGCGCCGAGGTTGCCGAGCTTTATCGGCCGAGTCCAGCCTCAGAGCGCTGCACCCTGTCTGGGTAAGAAGCGCGGGGGCGCTGCAGCTGTCAGATCCGGTCTCTGTCGGTTCGCCACAAGCTCGTGAGCAGAGGAGTACCGACGATCCCTCCTTCTCTCTGCTCCTCCTGAAAAATAAAGGGAGGTGGGCAGTCTTCAGCAGCCCCCACCCCCTCCTGTCCCCCGACGTGAGGACAAACTCCGCCCTCCCCACACAAGCTCAGCCAATAGGAATCCTCTCGCTGTCTCTCGGCCACACACCCTCTCTCTCTTTCTTTGGCCGATTCGGCGACACAAAGGCTCCGGCTCCTCTCCAGGAGCCGCCTGCACGTATTCATCCTCTAAAAGGAGTAGACACGTACTCAGCCATACTCATTGAGCCGCACAACCACTTATGTCACCTGACCAAAGCACAATAAAGGGATTTCACAGCGTTTTAAAACTCACTTGCAACCTGTAGCTCAATTCAGTGCACAAGCATTTGACAAAAATAAACCCTGGAAGCAGATTCAACAAGTTCTGTCAGGGAACATCTGAAGAGCAAGAAGATACACAAGTGCAATATGAGATGTAATGCTCTGCTCTCTCTGGGTTTTCTAAGACTTTATCTTGAAATGCTTGGCGTTATCAGCTCAGTGTTGTTGGTATTTCTACATAAACTAGCTTTCTGTTCAGAAAAATTTAGCCAAGGGCCTTAAACTTCTATTTATTTGTAGGCCACCAGATGGTAATAGCTTTGGTACAAAAGTTCTACAGAGGTCTACCGGGAAAGGGCTTCTTCTTGACCTCTGTAATTGCTTTGCAATGTTGCAGCCCCTTCCTTGTCTTGTCTTCTTTGTCACTTTGGGTCATACCAAATAAAAATGCAGTCTAATTTGTTAATGTTGGTCATGTTTCAAAAAGTAGGATTAGCCATGTTATCTTGTGCTTGCTCATTGGCTTCAACGACTTCCCATCACAAAAAGTGCTCAGTATTTCAGACTGCCCAAACCAAGCAGCGGCCTCCAGAGCTGCACTTTAATGGTCACTTTTACTGATTAAGGTTCCTAACTGGGTGAAGTAACCCAGAAGTATCGTCGTGGCAACCTAAGTGTAAGATGATGGTTCTGTAAATAAAGATAAAAAATAAAGTGAACTGAAGGTTTTAGTGTAACTCAGTTTGACTTGGTCATGGGCTCAGTTTGATACTATATGACCATCTTTCAGGATTTTAATGATTTTATTTGACAAGTTAAAGTGGATAATCACCTCCTAGTAAGAAAGAATATACGAGGGGAGCATGCATATTCATTTTACTGAAATAAAACAAAAGCCAAGCAAATAAACTGCATTCCCTCCACTGTCACTTGAGGCTTGCTTCAACAGTGAATTCATATAGATTCCATTGTTAAAATATTCACTAAGCACTTTTGGTCTCAGCGGCATTTCCCTCCTTCATAACAACTTCCTGAGGAATTTCATTAACACTTATTCATTTGTATTTTCCTGAGGCTTAGAGTTAGAGGCCCGACTGCTCTGCTTGCTGGCATGAATTCAGCTCTACCAATTGAAGTAGCTGAACTAGACTTCTCGTTTGTGTTTCTGTTTGTGTTATTGGTGCCTTTGGAGAATTTCAAAAGGAATTATCTGAATTAAAGAAAAACTTAAAGCAACCGATTAGCTTAAGTTTTTTAAGTTTATGAAGCTGAAGCTTATCAGCACTCCAATATTTAGATTTCAGTTGACATGTTCCATTTAACTAAAATAAAAGTAAAATGTTTAATAATTAAATTTATAAATATTTAATAACTAAAACTTTTCATTCATGTCTCCCATGTCAATAAGTTAATAATTTAAAAGGAACGAGTACAACAGAGTCATGTTATCAGTAGTGTATTGTATTGTTCATTTTTGTAATCTTTTTAAATTAAACAAAACCCAAAGATCTATATGTGGGAAACTCAAAAACATGTAGAAAAAACACAAAATGTAGAAAAAAATCAATGCACCGAATACTGCAAAATTTAAAAGCATAAGTACATTTCTTCAGTTCACCAATAACACACTGTATGGTTAATATTCAAGAAAAACACTTCTGACTGACTGGTGTCATGGCAGGGTGTTTACCACTGGGTGGCTGTAGCTCAAGAGGTAGAGCAAGTCACCTACTGATAGGAAGGTCAGTGGTTCAATCCAGAGGTGGCCCACACATGGGCCAGCATGAGGCCAGTTGCAGGCCCTGTGCTAGCCCATGTGTGGGCCACCTCTGGCAAACCTGATCTGGGCCACCAAAGGGCCGTCATTCTTTGCGGTATGTGGGCCTTGTGTAAGCACATTGTGTAGGCCAGATCCAGGCCATACCAATTTTGCTATGTGGGTACCTGCTTGGTTAACATTTATATTCAAAACAATGACATTCACAAAACCAGTGGATGCATAAATTTTTTATGAGGGGCATATGTACGTGACACAAATTTATTTTAAGATAAGATAAGATAAGATAAAACTTTATTAATCCCTCGGGTGGGTTCCTCTGGGAAATTCGGTTTCCAAAAGCACAGCACCGACAGAAGTTACAGTTACAGAATATTATATATATATATACACACACACACATATGTAAATAAATACAGAGACATATATACCGTAAT
>NW_005187776.1:161793-171759 GCF_000239375.1 Pundamilia nyererei | reverse complement strand
AAGGGAAAACCAATTCTGCAGGGAGACCTACCTCAGCACTTGTGCAGGTGAAACCAAAGGGCAGACATGCTTCACCATATTTTCTAGTCTTTGGCTTAGAATGAAGTTGGTTTGGAAACATATTCAGCGATGCTTCATCTCCTGCTTTGCGTTTCTGTAGGCTCTCGCTCAATGGGAGTCGACTCTGATTCACCACAAAGCACTCTCTAAGCACGGCTCTTAGAGCTTTAGCGCATGACACATTATTGTTGTGTGTCATGGATACTGTTGACTCCAAATCTCCCGACCACCATGTCGATCTGAGACAGCAAGACCGAGACAGTGAGACCAAGACCACGTAAAAGTGGTCTCGAGACCAAGACCGGTCTTGAGACATCCAACTCTGCCATAGTGCGGAAAATCCAGTAATAGTCTTGAATGTCATATATAGTAGGGACCCCGAGTAACTTGTAAGCAATAAATCTCTGTCATTGACTGCTATTTATGTTCATTGGACCACTATCTAAGAAAACTGAACAAGACCGGTGGGCCTGGCAGGGAGGTGAGTAAGGCAGAAGGCTTTTGAAACCATGTTATGTGGATAGAGGAGATCACGTATGTGGACATCACATTTTGGGTTGTCTAGACCACAATACTAAATTTTGCTCCACAAGGCCCTGATATCCACTTACGAGAACATTATAGAGCCACTGTTCTATCAAAATTTTAAACAAATGTCCTCATATTGGGATCTCGGCCCTTGTAGAGCAAAATCAGGTAAAAAGATAATTCTTTGTTTTTACATTCATCAGATCCCAATCAGCCAAATAGCAAAGAGAAATTAAAAATGCATGCCATGAAAGAGTTCGGGTCTTAGGAGTTTAAATGAAAAGTGCGCTAATAGAAGACAGAAAAGATTGCATCATCACGATAGCATCAGACCGATAACTCATCAGTCAGACATGATGGTAGTGGTGTCATGGTTTGGGCCTGTCTTGTGCGGCACAGAGGCTAATCATCAGTAATTTAAAAACTATTCTTCATTATATTAGAGAACAGCAAAGACTAATGGAAAATCTCAAGAAATACTAGATCAAGTAGCAAGTATCCAAGAAAGCAGTCAACTGCAGACAACAGATGACCCAGTAACATTTCACTGTGGAGTTTCAGAAATAGGTGATGGAAGAAAAAGACTGAGCATCTCTTCTATGCCAGCGAGAGACCCAAAGGTTCAGAAAAACAACTGCTGAAAACAAAGGTTAAAAAAAAAACTGTAAACATTGATAACAGAAAGAGCTGTACACAGACAGTGAGAGAGTTTACAAACTAGATTCAGGGAGGAATAGAATGTGAAACAGCATGAGAAGCAAAAACCCGCAGATCATAAATTATTCAGAGACAAGTTGTTTTTATAAGAGCATGAAAAAATCAGACTAGGACAACTTTAACTGAGCTGCAGCTCAACTCTGAGACAAACACTTCTATCACAGACGCACTCAGCTCGCCACCCTCTTCATTTTTACAAAGAAACACACACACACACACACACACACACACACACACACACACACACACACACACACACACACACACACACACACACACAAATATTCAAGGTGAGCCTGAAGATCCAGAAGAACTATCATATGCAAATAGCCCATATGTGCTGCCTGACACTGTCTCCCAGATACTCACACACACATGGGGATATGCCTGTGTGTGTGTTTGGGTCAAAGGTCAGTTAGGATGCCTAAAGGACAAGAGGATGTTGGTCTTGAGAACTCCTTTTTACTGTACACATGGGTGAGCACACACATAGGTTTACAATATAATTAACCTTCCACGACCCACCTTCTGTTGCTTGCAGTATTTGTCTTCTCTTCCTGTTTTATGTTTAGAATTTTGAGAGTGTGTTTATTTATTTACAGTTCAAAGCATGATTTCCACCTCTTTTGTGTTTGGACATCGGTTTGCATTTTGCTGCTTGGTTGGAACTTTTAGTTTTAGGTTTTTTTTATTTTACTGTTGCAGCTGGACTAGATATACAGTGGGGCAAAAAAGTATTTAGTCAGCCACCGATTGTGCAAGTTCCCCCACTTAAAATGATGACAGAGGTCAGTAATTTGCACCAGAGGTACACTTCAACTGTGAGAGACAGAATGTGAAAAAAAAAATCCATGAATCCACATGGTAGGATTTGTAAAGAATTTATTCGTAAATCAGGGTGGAAAATAAGTATTTGGTCACCTCAAACAAGGAAAATCTCTGGCTCTCACAGACCTGTAACGTCTTCTGCAAGAAGCTTTTCTGTCCCCCACTCGTTACCTGTATGAATGGCACCCGTTTGAACTCATCATCTGTATAAAAGACACCTGTCCACAGCCTCAAACAGTCAGACTCCAAACTCCGCCATGGCCAAGACCAAAGAGCTTTCGAAGGACACCAGGAAAAGTATTGTAGACCTGCACCAGACTGGGAAGAGTGAATCTACAATAGGCAAGCAGCTTGGTGTGAAAAAATCAACTGTGGGAGCAATCATCAGAAAATGGAAGACATACAAGACCACTGATAATCTCCCTCGATCTGGGGCTCCACGCAAGATCTCATCCCGTGGGGTCAAAATGATCATGAGAACGGTGAGCAAAGATCCCAGAACCACACGGGGGGACCTGGTGAATGACCTGCAGAGAGCTGGGACCAAAGTAACAAAGGTCACCATCAGTAACACACTACAACGGCAGGGAATCAAATCCCGCAGTGCCAGACGTGTTCCGCTGCTGAAGCCAGTGCATGTCCAGGCCCGTCTGAAGTTTGCCAGAGAGCACATGGATGATACAGCGGAGGATTGGGAGAATGTCATGTGGTCAGATGAAACCAAAGTAGAACTTTTTGGTATAAACTCAACTCGTCGTGTTTGGAGGAAGAAGAATACCGAGTTGCATCCCAAGAACACCATACCTACTGTGAAGCATGGGGGTGGAAACATCATGCTATGGGGCTGTTTTTCTGCCAAGGGGACAGGACGACTGATCCGTGTTAAGGACAGAATGAATGGGGCCATGTATCGTGAGATTTTGAGCCAAAACCTCCTTCCATCAGTGAGAACTTTGAAGATGAAACGAGGCTGGGTCTTCCAACATGACAATGATCCAAAACACACCGCCCGGGCAACAAAGGAGTGGCTCCGTAAGAAGCATTTGAAAGTCCTGGAGTGGCCTAGCCAGTCTCCAGACCTCAACCCCATAGAAAATCTGTGGCGGGAGTTGAAAGTCCGTGTTGCTCGGCGACAGCCCCAAACATCACTGCTCTCGAGAAGATCTGCATGGAGGAATGGGCCAAAATACCAGCTACTGTGTGTGCAAACCTGGTAAAGACCTATAGTAAACGTTTGACCTCTGTTATTGCGAACAAAGGTTATGTTACAAAGTATTGAGTTGTATTTTTGCTATTGACCAAATACTTATTTTCCACCCTGATTTACGAATAAATTCTTTACAAATCCTACCATGTGGATTCATGGATTTTTTTTTTCACATTCTGTCTCTCACAGTTGAAGTGTACCTCTGGTGCAAATTACTGACCTCTGTCATCATTTTAGGTGGGGGAACTTGCACAATCGGTGGCTGACTAAATACTTTTTTGCCCCACTGTATATTGATTTGGGTGTCTGTGTAGGTTCTCAGTCAGAGTGAAAGGTCTTATCATTTCAATCAGGAACTGGCTCTATGCTTTCCAAGGAACCAAGGACCCAAACATTTGGGAATCATTCTCGACCTTCTGCATCTCATGTTAATAAAGTGAAGGTGGTTCCTATAGTCTGCAGGTTTGCTTGATTCCATTTCATAGACCTGCTAAATTTCCTTAGGGAATTATAAAGTACTCTGATTCTGATAAACTGAAGGGTGTTCCTCACAAAGTGCAAGCCAATAAATCTGTTACCTTCCCTTAAGCTGTTTTCACACTTGCATAATTTAGTAAGTTTAAAACAAACTCTGGTTTATTTTCTCCCACGGAGGGGTTCATTCATGCAGATGTGAAGATGGTAACCACACACTGGTGGGGAACAAGACAACTGCACCGAGAACGTTTGAAGTAGGTGTTCTTGGTCCAGTTCCAAGCAAACTCCAAAACAGTTCATTTAAGTTGAGAAGATGATCCTGTCATGATGCAGAGCTGGCAGGACCCAAAGAGTACAGACAGCGGTACTCAGTAGCAAAAAGTTTATTGAACCTTAGTCATTTATAGAGGGGTTTAGGGTGCAATTGAGCGAGACCCTTTGGGTCTTGTGAGTCCTCAGGGACCAGAGAGGACAGGATATGTTATGGTCCATTCCAGAAAATGAGTTCAGCATGAGTAGAAAGAGAGTGGTGAAGTCTTCCTTTTGGAAGGTTGGGGGTGGAATGGGGTCAATGGTCAATGGTAACTCTATTGTCCCCAGTGGGAAATTGATTTGCAGTCTGCCCATACACAGAGACACAAAAAACACAGCACCCACAAAAAATTCATTAATTAATTTTAAAAAAATCCCAGAGAGAACAGCCCAAATTTTATCATCAACAAAGTGCAATGTGCATGGCAACAACCCTCCTTATAGTGTTATTAACCATGATAATAGCAGCAGCAGGTACAAAAGACAGTCTATGTCTCTGGGTCTTCACTGCAGGCATTTTATACAAGAAGCAGTGTGTCGGTCGATCGGGTTCCTGGGATCTTCTGGTGGAAAGCGGGCAGGCAGGTGACTGGCTGGTACGAGAGGTTTCCTCCTGAGGTGGTGAGGCCAGAGAGGATATGTGGTGTGCAGGACCGTGGGGCTCTGATCCAAATGAATCTGATGAGGACTCTCAGGTGAAGGTGTCACAGTCCTGGGAATCTAGGGTTTATGGTAAATGGCCTGTATTTATATAGCGCTTTACTAGTTCCTAAGGACCCCAAAGCGCTTTACATATCCAGTCATCCACCCATTCACGCACACATTCACACACTTTATGTGTTTTCTGGTTTCGAAGATTCTTTGATTTAGTATTATTCGTGGTGTTTTCTAGTTTCTTAGTTATTTTCTGTCATTTCTAGGATTTAGGTTTTGTTTCTGTGCCTCTCCCGTGTTCCATATATCACATCTAGTCACCCTTGTCTCTATGTCCAGACTGTGTTCTCCTTCTGTCTCCATAGTCAGTTATGTTCTCATGTCTGCTCTTCCTCAGTCCCAGTGCCAAGCCAGCATCTTCAGTGTGTCTCATGTTTCTGGTTTTACTTTGACAGTCTTGTGTCCTGTGTTAGCGTGCTTAGATTTCCTTTCTCCCGTCTCGTTATGTTTGATGTCTCCCAGCTGTGTTCCCCATGTGTTTCTACTTTCCTTGTTACCCTTCTGTGTATTTAAGACTTTTGTCTTCCTCTACTTGTTGTTGCGTTGTCTCATGTTGCTGTGTGTTCTCCTGCGGTCCTCGTGTCCCTCCTAGCTTCTAGCTCTCAGCTGTCTAGTTTCTTATTTTTTTAGTTCCTATTATCTAGTCAAGGGCAATTAACAAATAGTGGAAAGAAAGACAAAAATAAAACCCCACCGTGTTTATGTCCAACTCTGATCTTGCCCAATTACAAGGTGTTTATTGCAAGTTTGAGCTAAACACCATCTTGCAGTCAATGTATACTGTGCACTCATGAATGTACCATAGACCTGATTATATACAAACACAGCACCTTCATCCTGTATTTATATTTTTGATACTCCTACTCCAGACATATCAAGTCTGTAAGTGGGTTGAACATTCCCACGGGATTTGTAGTGAGGCATTTGCTTGGAGTTCATCAGGAGAGTCCTTGGTGTAAAAAGGAACCAAAGCCATCAAATGATTTGACCAAAAGTGAAGGATCTACAGGTGAGAAAACCCTCTGAAACCACTCATTTTAAAACACATGAAGTTGGCTGAAATATTTCATTAGGCGCTCAGAATGCCAAAATCCAAATAAATTCCAGAGTAGATAACGAAAAAGGGAATTAAATATTGTACAGTGTGAAGAGAGGTGGGATTGAATTTTACCTCTCATTACATATTGAGAGACGGTGAAAGAACTTTTATGTTTTAAAGTGATACAGAGTGCCACAGCATAGGCCATCTGTGAGCTTGCTCATAGTAAATCATGTTTGATTCTTGATCAAAAATATAACCAAAGTCTTATTTATATGAAAAATGAGAAATGCAGGTTGAGTAATTAAAATTATTCCAATCAGGTTCGACCTTGGCAGATTAGTGTCTGTGTGCTGAGACTGGCTGCAGGAATGTGAAAGATAGGACATCTGTCTCTGATAACTGATAAACACATAATCATAATTTGTATACATAATTCTATATATGCTTAATACTGATGAGAATATAATCAAGTGTAAGTTTGACCAATATAACAAAGAAGAAAGTGTAATCTGTGAAGTGATCCCAATAACAAGCCTCTCACTGCGGTTCAGCACAGAGGAGCTTGTTTATGCTAAAGATGACCTTGGAGGCTGTGAGTGAGACGGAGGGAGGGGAGGACAGAGTGAGACACCAAGGAGACACGAGTCTCAAAGAATCTCTGACTTTATAATATAATTTGAAAAAGAAGTTATACTGAATATATTGTGACTGACAATCACAGAGTCATAAAAAGAAAAAGGGAGTAAAAAACAAGCTTATAGATTAAAATCATGTTGGATATTCATGAGGCTGAGCTAATGATAAATCCTGTTGAAGTAAAAAGTACAAACTGAATGAAACATGAAGGAAAGTATATCCATATGTGATGAAGGTAATGATAGATCACGTTAAAATATAACATACCAAAGAAGAAAATGCAATAAAGTGATATTAATGTTTGAATTTTGATTGAACTCAGCATTAGCTCGGAGTAGGTTAAGTAGAAAAGTATAATTACAGTGATTTGATCATGTGACTATTATTATTTGATTTGGCTTTTGCATTGCTCCTGCTAAATTGTGGACATTCCCATTTTAACACCTTGTGAAACAGTAAAGGAAAAAAGCTGCGTATTATTATAGCACCACTCAAAGGGTTCTTACAGGTTACTGTTGCCTTAAAAAATAATAAGATCCCTGAGGCCTAGTTTTCCAGGCCACTAAATTTGAGCCAGTTAGTCAGAGAGTACACAGATTTAGAAGAAAGCTGCTGATAATGGGCGTGACCGAGGGGACGACTTTACCAGAGGGCAACCCTGGCGAGCATGGCCAGGGATCGACGCCCGGAGGACTAAGAAGCCGTTAGAGCTGGGCGACTCTCTTCTCTAGCTCTATCCAAGCTCTACATTGCCTATTGGGTAACACTCATAGGATCAGAGATTCTGACTTTTTAAGCAGCGAGCCAGTTCCAGACCTTCCTGTTTTGGGGGTGCCTGGCTGAGATCCACAGCAGCAGTCTATATTAGTAAAGACTGAAACAAGCAAGAGACTATAAAGTTGGAAACGTTTCCATTTTTCAGAAAATGACACACACAAAACTTCACAGTGCTGCCAAGTGTTCTAATGATTATTGAATGCTTCATTCCAGATAGTTCACGTGTACCTGAATGAATTAAATCCAAAGACGTCACCGTGGTTGCAGGTTTCCATGAAACTAATCTAACTAATCACCCCAGAGCATCTACAGTGTGTGTCATAACTGCTGTTACCCACCTTTGTTTCCTTTGCCCGTAACAGAAATCTTTCCAAGGTCAAAATCAAGTTTTTCACAAGGATGAATTGTTACATGCGGTATGAATACACATCACATGTTCACACAGTGCATCTGTATGTGCAGTGTGTTGGTGTGTCTGGTGCAGACAGACAGACTTTTAATATTTGATTAGCTGCCAGATGGCACACTAGAGCTCCTAATAACCATCTTTAATAAAGGTAGTCAAGCGTACTTGTGTGTGTGTGTGTGTGTTCGTCACTGGTGGGTTGTGGGGTTCCTGCGATCAAAGAAGCCACTCCAATGGCAGACACACGTCGAGAGCCAGACGCACACATCAATAATTCATCAAAACACACACACATACATCCTCGTGCACACACACACACACACACACACACACGCACACAGACACGCACACAGACACACACACACAAACACACATACACATGCACACAGACACATCGAGTTGGTGCCAAAAATGGGGGCTTATGCTGAAACAGAAGCTGTAATTAAATGCTATATCATTAAAGCAGCTGATTCATATTCATTCATACTGCCAGGCTGGAACTGGAACAAAAGTTGAGATAATCTTTTTAGTTATTTATGAATTAAGTCATTAGTTTATTTGGAGAGATTGCTGTCTTTTTGCTCTTTGGGCAGTTACTGAAGGGCAGTACAGTAGCACGGTGGTTAGCACTGTTGCCGCCTGAGTTCAACTCCACCATCAGGCCGGGGTCCAGCGCCCCCTGCGGCCCTGAAAAGGATAAGCGGAAGTGAATGAATGGATGGATGGATTTTACTGAAGTTGTAAACCTTGCCAGGACTAGAGCTATATCATTAATTAACAACATGAAACTAGTCAAGGTAGAGATTATTATTAAAGGCCAGGAAATGATACAGTTTCCTCAGAGGGCTTAGCATAGCACACGACACCTTCTGCTCTAAAACTCGTGCATGAGGAAAAACTCATCAGAAATGAAAGAAAAGCAGGTCGCTCTTCTAAACTGACAGATGCAGCGTACAAAACAGATCATCACAGCCTAATTACAATTGGCGCAATCAGGATCACAGATTAGAAATAATTAGAGTAAATCCAGGTGTCTGTCTAACACAAGATCATTTTAGCAGCAACAGTGGATTTAAAGTCAACCAGCAAAACTAAATGACTTCTTTTTTTATCATCTTTGTCAGACACAGACATAGATGCTTTCTGAGACAATGGCTGCAAGACCAGTTGTATAATAATATGGAAAGATATGCATAGCTGGACTGAAATGATGATTCAGGCCGGGAATTTGAAGCTTCTCTTTTCATAAATCCACAAAATCCTTAATTAAAATGGGAGAGCAGTTATGATCAGTCTGCTATATTCATTTGTGAGGACATGTATACCAGTTATTTTACAAAAAGCCTATCTATGGGTGGGTCTACAGTTTTAAAAGTATGGCTGTCAGAGGACCAGAAAAATAGATTTTTATTTGTCAAATTTTCTTAATTAATAGTTAATTCTAAATATAAGACCTGTGTTTAGGGTATGGAAGATTTACTATAAGTCTTATCGCATGTTCACAGTAATGTCATTAGTTCTACAGCATATTTGTTAAATGAATATTAAAATTGATGGTGGTTTTACTGTGTTAGTCCCAGCCAAGACATTTTCATATTCAACAGGGTTTCATTAACAGAATCCAATATGTGGTACTAATACACCGATACCTAAATATTTAATTTGCTGTGAATCATGATGCGGTAAGAATGCAGGTGTGTGAGCAGCGCTCAAACTTCAAGAGAAAAACTCACATCTGAAATAAAGTGTAAGGCTGATTTTCTTTAATGAAAAACACTTGTTAACTTGAATGTCCAAAGAATGCCTTCTGCTGTATTTATAACAGTATATACAGTACGGTGCATCTAGTTTCCCCCTGAGAATGAGAAAACAACATTATGAATGCACTCAGTGGGTGCTTTAGGTCAGCGGTCTCCAACCTTTTTTGCACCACGGACCGGTTTATGCCTGACAAAATTTTCACGGACCGGCCTTTAAGGTGTCGCAGACAGAGATGGGCAGTAACGCATTACTTGTAGCGCGTTACTGTAATCTGATTACTTTTTTCAGGTAACGAGTAAAGTAAGGGATTACTATTGCAAAAACCGTAATTACTTTCCTGTAGGAACGCTGCGTTACTGCGTTACTAAAACCGTGATTTTTTTTGCGAGAATGTCTCATGACAGTGACGTAAGCAAGTGCGACGTTTGTGACAACAGCTGTGTGCAGATCAACAATGGATCATATGAGTGCGGGAGAGAGTATGAGCGTGCAGCATTTAAA
>NW_005187776.1:151255-159851 GCF_000239375.1 Pundamilia nyererei | reverse complement strand
TAGGCACTCTGGTGGAGTTACTTTGTGTGTGTGTGCTTATAAGTAGTTTTAAACCTTGTGATCCACAAAACAGCATAAGAGTAAAAGAAGAACTGACTGCGTTACAGCACCCGCTGCTTGTTGAGAGTAAAAGCGATACGCGCTTTCACGTCTTTTTTTAGCGACTTTCTTTAGAAAAAAAGTCGCTAAGGGATCTGAAAACTCGCTAAATATAGCGACAAAGTCGCTAAGTTGGCAACACTGATGTAAATGTTTTAGTGCTCTGAATCTTTTTATATATTGTTAACACAATAAAGAAAATGTCAAAATGAGCGATTTAGACTGAGTGTAAATGTCTGCATTCAGTGTTTTCTTTCGTTTTTTGTTATCTCCAAAGTCTTTTCAAGCATCATCCTCCTTTCCACCAGAGCGATGTCAGGAGGTAACAATTACAACTTCACTTTCCCTTGTCTCAATCAAGGCTTTTCTTCTTAAGGGGAAAAATCCAAACCTACACAGCACTGTGCGAAAAAGTGGGGGAAAGCTAACGGTGGCTATGCTACCTTCAGATACAGCGGCTACAGGGACCTGGCTAACTACGGATTTTTCAAGGGAAGGCAGATCTCCAATTCAGCGATCCTGGTATCCAGAGCAGCAAACAGTGTACATTTATTATAAGTATCGTTAATACTAACAGAGGTCAAGGAGTAACTAAACATCTGCCACAATGAGAAGGAAAATGCAGAAGGGACAGCTGAGGCAGCCATACTGCTAGCGAGCTACGAGCTAAACTAAGCTAGCTTAGCTAAGCCAGGGTCTTAGCATCTAACCATAAAGCTCCAGGCTCTGGTTGCCTAGGTGACGCTCTAATGTATTTACTGCCAGGTCATGGGAAAATCTTTGCTCTCACTGTTTGTTACTTCAGTGTCACGCATGAAAGTTGAGAAAAAATGATCTTGGGCTCGGCTCACTTACTGTCACTAGTGGTTTTTTTGCCCACAGTCACTTGAAGTTGCAGAATGTCATTCACCTTCAGCGGTCTTTAATTGCCACACTGCAGCAAACTGTACACAGTAGCACCACCACGTAGCACATCATTATATACCAGCTAGCCCAACTTTAGTAACCCTACAAACGTCACTGCTGTTTAGTTTTCTGTCTTCATTTATGTTGGAAGTGATAGCAGAGCTGTACGTTTGCATTTTTTCAGAAATCTCTCAGTCAGAACATGCTATATCATGTTTAGGTGGAAACTAGCGAGCTAACTTCCTGCTAACTTCTAACTCTGTTAAATTTAATAAATTCTGTGGTCATGGATGCCTGGATGTTAAACTTAATCGTTACACCTGGTAAAGCAGCAACGCTGATCATTTTATTAAAGATGAAAGAATTTAGACAGTTTGTAACTCTCAGTGATGCTGCAGTGTTCGTTTGACTTAGGGACCTGAAGCAGAGTTTGGACCCAGAAATGGCTAATGACGTCAGACTTACAGACCGGATAGCTGAACAACCTTATGTAAAAAACAGCTGCATTATTTCACATGTTAGAAAACCACGTTAAATGGTAAAAAGGCCTGCATTTGTATAGCGCTTTTCTAGTCCCTAAGAACCCCAAAGCGCTTCACACTACATTCAGTCATTCACCCATTCACACACACATTCACGCACTGGCGATTGCAAGCTACATTGTAGCCACAGCTGCCCTGGGGTGCACTGTCAGAGGCGAGGCTGCCGGACACTGGCGCCACCGGGCCCTCTGACCACCACCAGTAGGCAAACACGGGGTTAGTACACAGCTGGACCGGCCATCAGGCATTTGCCCGGTGGGCCGCTGGCGATTTTTTGTTTTTATGGGCCGATCGATTTATTTTTATTTTTTTTGGAAGGCTATAAATAATGAAAGGTGTTGGATTGGCCAATTGGTCATGATCGACTCTGGGCTGGACCAATTACAGCTGAGGAGGTCGGATGCACCCTCCCCCTTGTTTAGCAATCTTGTAGACGAACTAAAGAAAATGGAAAACAAAAAAAGGAAAGGAGGTGCAGAAAAAATTAGGGCCAAAAAGAAACAAGCCCTTCAGGCAGACGCTGCCAAATGTGTAAAAATAACTGAATTGTTTGGCGGTAGCTATGGCATAGCTTCCACAGATTTAGCAACATCAGCAAGTGGTGGAGGCCAGCAGGTGGATAAGGGAAAGGGGAGGCAAGAGGAGGAGAGACCCGAGGCGGCTGCCGGTCATAGTGGCAGAGGAACTGAACTTCAGGTAAGAAAGTTATTACCTGCTGTCTGTCTGTGTCAGATATAAACCAAGTTTAGTTGTAGTTTGTTTTCGTTGTGCTGACTTTTTACAGTCAGTTACAATAACTCGTACTGCGTGCTAGCTAGCATGACGGAGTTTATATACTGCTGGGCGGGTGCTATGAAGTTACTGATAGTAAATTTTATTTTATGCTTAAGGTTAGTTTCTCAAACTCCTCAAAATCTTAACAAATTGTACCAATCCTTACATGTTGCACCAGGCTGATTTATCATCAAAAGTGGAGAAGTCTGTGACAGAGGAGACAGAAGAGCAAGAGAGCGAAATAAAAGAGCAGGAGAGAGAGATGACTTTATGTCATCCATGAGGGATGCATTTGACATATGTTTCACATATTATAGCCCGACAAGTTACTTATACCAATTTAAATACGAGCAATCAGTTTTTGGCAGACAATCACTTTTTGGCACAACACCGGCTATTGCAGTTATTAATAAAACAGCTTCTTGCTAATTTTTGTGTTTCTTTTCATCGCTGTGTAACTGAGTTCAATTGAAAGCCTGCATGCGCTAGTACCTCTTGCCACAAGTTCCCAGAATCCTTTGTGGTTTTACCCCTGAATGACGTCACATTTTTGGTGGGCCGGTCTCTAGTCAAAATGTCAAGCCCTGGATTAGCATCTTGCACAAGGATATTTAGCATACAGCCAGGAGGTAGCCTGGGATCGAACCACCGACCTTCTGATTAGTGGCTGACCTGCTCTGCCACCTGAGCTACAGCCACCCATTAGACTTGAGCTAAACTGTTTTAACTGTGTGACTCTACAGGTCTATGGGTTGGCCTGACTTTAAAAATGGTAGAACGCATTAAACAGTTTTAAAATTATGGATTTTCCATAGATTTAACTCATCTGATAATCCTAGTTAGCCCAGCACATTTTCATCTTGTTATCATGCTGCTCAAATCCCCAGTCTGTATGTAGGTATAAGTGATTGACAAATTGGTAGCGTATGAGTGTGTGTTGTACTTCTCAGTTGGGTGAAAACTCATCTTTGTGACATCTAATTTCAAAGAAATCAACATGGACAAATCAAGATGCTTATGCTAAGGCTTCACAACGGGATTGCCGTAACCAGTGAGTGGTTGTGAAAACGTATTTAATCCTTTTCTGATTTATTTCCTTTTTATTGCATACTTCTCACTCTTACATGATTAAGATGATTGAGCAAATTTGAATATAACACAAAGATAACCCAAGTAAATACCAAATGCAGTTTTTAAAATAGGGTTTTATTTATCAGGGTGAAAAAAGCTCTCCAAACCTATGTTCTGCTATAAATACATCAGGCTTAGCATAATTATGTACTTGAAAAGATTTGCCTTATAAAATTATAATGAATTATCATGTAAGTCAGAAACAATGAATAATGTGTTAACAAATACACAAAATAACAATTTGTTATAATTTGGGTTCATAAAGATTTTTTAAGTGCAAAAATCAAACCCACAAATATCACACTTTGTGTGTTGGCTTTGTAATCATTGTCTTATGAAATCTTCCTTGTGACTGAGGTTGAATGAGCCTGAAGGGCCTCAGGGCCCCGATGAAGAGACGACAGCTGCATTGAAAGAGAAAAACACTGACAAACACTCGGCTGACGTGAGAATATATTTAACAGGTTTATCATTGACATTAAATGAGTGAGTGGCATAGTAGATGGAGACAAATGCTCTACCTCCTGAGCTACAGAGCAGCTGTTGATCGGAAGGTTGGTGGTTTGATCCCTGGCTCCCCCAGTTTGCATGCCAAATATCCTTGGGCAAGATACTAACCCCGACTTGCTCTCCGATGCATCCATTGGAGTATGAATGGGTATGAATGATAGTTAGAAAGCACTCACCGTATAGATAGTAGTGCTTGTGTGTATGGGGTGAATGTGGCGTGTTGTATAGCGCGCTTTGAGTACTCCAGGAGAGTAGAAAAGTGCTATATAAGAACCAGTCCATTTACCATTTACAAAGGGACATGCAAGAGACATTTCATTTTTATTCCACACCCCATCCTATAAGATGTGTTGCTATTGTTTGTGTGTGTACATGCCGGCTGTGGGGTGAAGCTGTGGGGGTTTGTGGTTGTCAGTCAGTATTAACCTTCATCACAAGGCAAGTTAGCCAAGGTTGGATTAGCTTCAGCAGCGAACACTTCTGCTTAATAGCATTTGCCAGCATGCTGCCTGTTAGTAACCCTGTTCATAAACAAAACGTTACCTACACAGTGGTCAACTCCTTGGGCAAGGTGCGAAAAATACATTTCCTTTCCAGCTGATAGAAACAATTTCACGATGTCCCACTTTAACAGGAGATGCTCAGTGACAATGACAAAATTAGAAATTAACATTTTTCATTGCCTCCTTTGTCTTGCCTGGAGCCATGGTCCTTCACACGCCTCTTTTGCTGATTGCAGAAAATATCCTCACTTCTTGGAATGCACGCAGACATAATAAATTCTAAATAATAGGTCCAATGTCATCTGTCTTAGTTTTTTCCTACTGCGTTAAACACCATGACATGAATATGGTAATGCATCCGTTTCCAAAGCAGTTTGTTGAAAAGCAGTGATAACTTTCAGGTGAAGGTTAGCAGGGAGCTGGAGACAGTGGTAGGACTTTGATCCAGCTTGTACAGATGGGGGTCATTCTTGAATGAGGCTAGTCTCACTCAGGAGTGCAGATTTATTAAGAACAAATCTCCACCTAGATGACTGTTAACAGATATTAACATTTTATTTCATTTCAGAAGCACTTTTGTGACTACCCCTGTGTTGGCTGTGTGCCCCTTGATCCATTCCAGAGAAAAGTCAGAGCAATGAGAGTGAGAGAGAGAGTGTGTGTGTGTGTGTGTGTGTGTGTGTGTGTGTGTGTGTTGTGGGCTATAGCAGTGGCAAAGTGACATTTCCTTAGCTGGTGGAGCAGTAGAGGTGCACGCTTACTTGGGTGTGACTTACCAGAGTGTAGCTGCTATAATAAAGAGCTGTGAAGACGGCTTGAGTCCGCTCTGACCTCCATTACTGTGTAATTGTGGGGGCCTGGGGAGCTGCTCCAACAGCATTATCCCCGATGTCACACCTGAAGGTGAACCTGCAAGGAAGCTGACAAAGCTCTTACAAACTTCAAACCTCCTTTCCCTCCAGAAAGACATGAAATGGGACACGGGGTGAAAAGCCACATAAGAGAATGCTGCCACGCCAAACGTTCTTCACATTCATCGTAGGCGTCGCCATTTAAATCATTTACCTATAAAATCAACGTCAACAATAGATTTAAATAATTGTTTGCTGAGAATGGAGGAGCCTAAATTTAGGACACAGGAGACCAGGGTGCAACTGAAAATCCAGAAATATGTCATTGTCTAGCATTGTTCACCTCTGTCAGGACCAGGAACCCAAGTCGCCACTGGGACCCTGTCCAGTCCTCTCTGCTGTATCAGTATGATCTGTGACCTGCTGTCTCTTGGGTTCTGCTTTAGAGTCCACTTAATAACCTCACCATTCAGAGGCATTTTTGTGCGTATAGTTAGCTTACTCTGGTCCACATCAGTGTGAGTTCAGGGTGGTTATGGCCTTTGGGAAGAAACTGTTCTTGAGTCTGTGGGGTTTTGTGCTGATGCACCTGCAGTGCTTCTCTGAGGGAAGTAGGCTGAACAGGTTAAAACCAGGGTGGGAGCTGTCTTTGATGATGTTTGCTGCTCTGCTGAGTAGGGATGGGTATCGTTTAGGTTTTATCCGATACCGGTGCCAAATCGGTACTTTTGAAACGGTGCCGGTGCTTAAACGGTGCTCGAACCGGTGCTTAAAGAATGGAGAACACAAACTTTGTCCAAAAACCTCTCATGTTCAGCTGTTTTTTTTTGTAAAAAGATAACAATGTTAGCCTTTTCTGCAGCTATGGGGCATATATGGTATCACTCTTGGCTGGAAGCAGTGCTTAAACAATGGAAAAAACACAAACTTTGTCCAAAAACTTCTCATGTTTAACTGTTTCCCACTTTTTCTTTGGTCATTTTAGCCTTTTTGGCCAGGGTGAAGGGAGCATCTGCCATCAAACAAGAAGACAGCAGCATGTAGCTATGATGGTGTTTGCTAGTTCACCTTACATGCATTTATGTAATAACGTGGTTAGCCTACTCAACGTAAATTACACACGAACAACATTAAGCTACTCACGCAGAGAAGAACGGCTGCTGCTGCATCATCATCCTCATCATTTCTGCTACACTGGCAGGGCTAGGGGCCAGGACTCTACTCTTCGGGTTTTTGGGGGATGTTGCTCCGGGTCCGATAACTGGCAACCCACCCGACGTGCACAGTGTGAGGTCTCGCAGCAAGCTATAAAATACGGCGCATTTCTCGGCTTTAAAAAAAACGCTATGCGTCGCCAGCTGTTTAATCGGATTCTTGGTGTTACCTCCTTTGACAGTATCACAGTATCAGCTTAAAGCACTTGTTGCAGGCTGCTGAGTTTGCATATTTTGCTGTGAAGTACAGCCAGACTTTTGACCGCTTCGCCTTGGACATTTTTAATCTGGAGCTCTGCTCTAACAGAACGTACGTACCTAGCCCCGCCTACTATCCTCGGAAACGTAAAATGATTGGCTAAAAGTGTATCACAGCTCAGGAGAAAAAAGCACCGAAATAAAGCACCGAAATGTGCGCTGCTTTTCGGTCTGGTTACTACCGTTTATGTCAGAACCGGTGCCATCATGGCACCGGACACCGGTACCCATCCCTACTGCTGAGGCAGTGGGAGGAATAAATGTCCATCAGGGAGAGGAGAGGGCAGCCGATGATCTTCTTTGCTGCCCTGACTACACTCTGAAGTCTTGCTCTGTCTGCCTTAGTGCAGCTGCTGTACTCTGTGATGCAGTGAGTTAGCAGGCTCTCAATGGACGAGCGGTAGAAGGTCAGCAGCAGGTTGGAGTCCAGCTTGTACTTCCTGAGGACCCTTTAGAAAGTGCAGCCGCTGTTGGACCTTCTTGATGACCGCTGTGATGTTGTCTGTCCAGGAGATGTCAGCGGAGATGAGGACGCCAAGGAACCGGAAGGTGTGGACCCTCTCCACACACTTCCCGTTGATGTATAAGGGGGCTAAGTCTGTGCTGTGCCAAGAGTGACCAGCTTGGTGATGAGGATGTCCGGGATGATTGTATTGAAAGCTGAGCTGTAGTCCACAAAGACCATTCGGACGTAGCTTTGCCGCTGTTCCAGGTAACTCAGCACAGAGTGGAGGGCTATGACGATGGCTCCTTCTGTAGATCTGTTTGTGCAGTATGCAAACTGGTAGGGGTTGAATTCTGGGGAGAGGTAGTCCTTGATGTGCTGAAGGACTAGTCTCTTGAAGCATTTCATGATTACCGGTATGAGGGCCACAGGGTGGTAATCGTTCAGGCTGGTTTTAAAGTGTTTCAGAAAGGGCTGTTCCACAAATGGCTCCAAAAGTCAGTCAGTCTCACAGGCTGGCTGTTAAAATGAAACATGCTTTCAGCCTTGCACAAAATATTTTTTTATTTTTCATGGGTAGCTTCCCTCTTCTTAACAACTGAACTATGGATGTGAAGCCTTAAAGAAAGCAGTATAAGTTACAGGTGGTGAGCCAGGGAGCTGTCAGCACAATAGCTGCCTGCTCGGCCTCACCTCTGTGTTTTTGCTGTTGGTGCCTGTTGGACCGCACCAATGGTCTAACATTGTAATTATCTCTACAGCGAAGGTAGAATTAACCACTGTAGGCACATTAATGGCAGATATAGCAGAGTAAGTGTAATTCTCCTTTAAGTGGAGAAGAATTTGGAGAGATGTTGAGGTTGCTGTTGTACTTGTGATGTTATTCGTGTAAAAATAAACGTCACTCTGTTCAGGTCTCAACATTTTGCACAGGTCCCACTGCTTGTTCTGTCTGCTTCTTGTTATCATACCATTGTCCCCCGCTACCACCTGTTCCTCCGTCGCCCCCACCTCTCCCATCTCTCTCCTCTGTTGCTCAGTTTTATTTCTCTTATTTTACTTTGGAATATATTTTTATTGGTAGCAGATTAAACTGGCAGAGCTGTGATGAGATGCCATTTTACTGCAGCAGTAGGAGTCGCCATCTGCCTCCATCTGCTCTCTACTTCCATAACACCTACACACACACACACACACACACACACACACACACACACACACACACACACACACACACACACACATCTCCGAATTACTCTTAGAATATAAAATCAAAACACACAGCGCCACGTCCAGCAGGTAGTGAGAGGACTTTCTAATCCGGCCTGCAGGTGGTTCCTCTAACCAGGCCTCATGTTAACAG
>NW_005187776.1:146155-151235 GCF_000239375.1 Pundamilia nyererei | reverse complement strand
CACACACACACACACACACACACACACACACACACACACACACACACACACACGATAGATGAGTAAAGCAGTAAATCAAAACACACAGCGCCACGTCCAGCAGGTAGTGAGAGGACTTTCTAATCCGGCCTGCAGGTGGTTCCTCTAACCAGGCCTCATGTTAACAGAGCAATGCAGCGAGGGAGGAATGTTCATTACCTGTCTCCGGCTGTCCCTCCAATCTCATGTACAGCTCTTTGGCTTCACTGCAGGCAGCTGTTGTTGCAATATAAGCACATATGCGCATAGTCTTTTCACAACTTTGAGGCTAGAATAATAATAAAAAACAGTTCCTATTTTATTCCTTTATTATATCATCCTATTTAAATTCATTTTAACATCACATAGCGTCCTAGCTGGGACGTAAAATCTCCTGTCCATACAGGCTTGCTCACAGCAGGTTATAAATTAACCAGAACATTTTTTTTAATGTTCATAATTTTTCATCACACTGGTTTTGGATCTACTGATTTGTGTGCATGTACACAGGTCCAACCCTCTGAGGTCTAAGCCAGTGTTGGTGATGATTCTAACCCTATATCTTGGACAAACTGTAAATACTGTCTGATGTGTGTCACAGTGATTCTTTTCTTAGTCCGATCTAACCAATCAGAGCACTACGTTTGGGAACATGTGTGCTCATAGCACAATGGGAAATAAAACAGGAAATAGTACAGGATGAGATGAAAAAAGTAAAATAATGAAATAGTAAGTAACACTATTTTAACTCAGACACACAGCTAGATGCTGTTCCAGGTCAGTTGGCTCTCTGCCTCCTCAGATGTGGTCCCAGCTCTCCCATTTAGAGCTCAAACTGTCCCACTGATCCTGAAATTCTCCGTGCTGCTGCCTTCTGATGAGAATGGGATGAGCCCATAATCGCCTTTTTTCTTCCTTAACATGTCAACTTTTTTGAGTTTTTTGAGGACAAAGTTTACACGACAAGCTTCCATCAGAAAAATTCTGAATTTTGTGCTCTTTTTCTCCAACACACTTGGTGTGGAACAGTCTTTGGACTTCAGATAATTAGAAAATGAAAAGTCTGTGTTGGAGGCTGAATGGGCAGGTAATGGCACGAAACGGCATCTACATGGAGAGAGGTGCACACGTGGGAATGGCTGCTGGACTGGTTAGTGCAAGCAAACTGTGGCAAAAATATCATTTCTGGTAACAGATCCACAAAATACACAAATAAGAAACACATTGCTGTTGTTTTTGCTTTACAATGGTGCAGTTTCATCACATACTAAAGGCCCAAACTCAGCTCAACTAAAAGAGAGCCTTCAGTCGATAAGACCAACCAAATCACAAACTGTGACTTTCACTGAAAGGCTCATCAGCACTTGCCAGCAGATGCTCATGTCTCTGGATCTCTAAGGGTCTCTCACCTGGTCCACAAAATACAAAATCCTCTTCTCAAGCCCTCTATTTGTATTTCTTTGAAATTTTTTTAAATTTATTTTTTAATCACATACACAGAAGCAGTGAAAGGCAGAAAGTTTATTCATATTGTTATGATTCAGTGTTATGGATATTTTTTGTACTGTGTTTTTTGTCTGCCACACCAGAGGGTGGCATAGTTTGTGTCCTGTGTTATTGCTGCTATGTGAGTTCCAGGTGGAGGCTGACCATTGGTGGAGGACTGGGAGAGGCCGGCTATAAATGAGGACGCCTTCTCAACCGGCACGCCCCAGCCTACTTCCTGTTCCCAACAAACTGTGCATCTGGCTGCGTGTGAGTTTATATTCTGGAAGCTTTTTCCGTGTTGTAAATAGTTTGTTGTAAATAGTTGTCAATATTTTTTTTACTCGGTAGCTGTAGGGGTGAGAAGCCATTTTTCCTTAGAAACCTTTTCTCCTATTTTTGGTTAGGGAGGCAGGTAAGACACCTGTAATTTTCTTTTGGGGTTTTCTGTGTAGGTAAGCCAGCTGCATTTCATTTCTAAAGTTTTTGTTTGTTGTTTTGGCCATGCTCACCCTGATGCCCGCTACCTTTTGGGACTTAATAAACTGACTGGCTGTTGCAAAATCCGGACCTGATGTCTTTTTGGTTCGTCTTCCTTGAGAGCAGGGAGTGTGGGGGCATTTTCCTTTTTTTTAAAAAAAATTTCCTTACGTTGCACGCCGGTTTTCCCTGGGCTGAGGTGTAACAATGTGTTGTCTGAAGCAAACAGGATAAGCTGTTTTAAGAGTCCCGCCATGGTTTGTATGTTCTGTCTATCACTGTTTAAACACTGAAGGTGAGAACAGGATTCACCTGAGCATCCTCGATTAGAGCTTCTCCAGCAATCCGCCTCTCGCTCCTCTCATGGCCTCCAGATGCATTAACACGGAGATGTTAATGGTCACAGGCACCAACACAAAGGTCAAAGGAGGCAGGAATTAGAGAAACGCTATACACACATACTGGGAGGAAGGAAAAAGACAAGAGGGAGGGAGAGAGAGGAAGCAGCACAGGGAGCAATCCACCAGTTTTGTCTGATTCTGTAAATGATGTAAGATGATATGCTATGAATAACATCATAAATGTTTCCTTTGCATTTCATCTTCCTGTGCTACAGAATAAACACATAAGTAAATAGATGCAGGCTAATTGGATGATATTAGTTACTATAGTAATATCACTGAATCACATCAACAGATAGCTGAGAATGGTAGAAGTAAAGAGTTGAAAAATAAACAAAAACAGTTTCATCTGCTGCAGTGTGCATTTCATTACTGAACTTCAGTGTTATCCATTCAGTTCATTATCCTTAAACATGTTCGCTTAGCTCTGAGCACAAAGCACGTCACCACTCTGCAACAAAACATTTGTGGTTAGCATGTTTAAGTGTTTCTGGAAATCTTTAATAACCCTTATTTAAATGCAAAACAGACATACACAGTATAATATACAGAACTGAATAAAAAAGAGGGTTTGCATAAGTAATGTTTGGGTTACTGTACGTAGGTTTGAAAGGTGTTGTGGAGGTGCAGAGAATGTGGGAAGAGAATCCAAATTTATGCACACAGCTGCTGCAGCTGGCCTGATAAGTTACACAGAGCTGTAAAACACAGTTGTTTAAAATACGAAAATGATATGCTGCATTCAGAAAGAGGTTTTCTGGCAAGCAATTAGCAGTGCATCTGTGGCCCAGTGACGCTGGTGTGTAGTTTTGGATGAGTGAAAGTAGGGCACAACTCAAGCACTGTGGCTGATGGATGTAGAACAGGTCATCACTGTCGGCAGCCTGTACAGCAGGAAAAAAAGTTTGGTGGTTGTTGTTAAGTTAAGTAACAGCAGGCAAGCAGGAAGTGAGGAACGGTATAGTCCCCCAACTCGTACCAAACCTGAGGTGCGGGTGTAATATATGCAGTTTGGGCATTTTTAAGAACAGTGATCCTGCAAACCTCAGTTTTAATGCAACTCTGCTCATCTGGACGTCTGTTTTAAATATAGTCAGCACTTTACCAATGGCCCCAAAAGGCAGTCAGAATCATCTGAATTTGATAAGGCCACTTATCTGCACCTGATTTAGGCACCCACAGTTTTTTAATGCAGGAGCTCTGCCATGTCACTGACCTACACCTTCCCCTTATTGCTTTGTCAGACACCTTCACAGTGCAAAAGAGTCTAGAAGTCGCCCAGATCCAATAGGGATTTGAAGTTCCTCTCAGAAGGGATATTTGGTACAATGGGGGAAGTAATTATTTGATTCCTTGCTGAATCTGTAAGTTTGTTCACTTTGACAAAATGAACAGAGACAGAATACCAACTGAAAAGCCAGAAAAAAGTACACATTACATCGAGTAATATGCAGTAAGATGTTTCTTGGTCAGGAGGTTTAATAATATTAATAATAATAAATCTTATTTAGAAGCGCCTTTCTTTTTTTTTTTTTTTTTTTTTTTTTTTTTTTTTTAATGTTTATTTTAAAAGAAGCGCCTTTCAAGACACCCAAGGACACTTAACAATAGAATAAAACACATAATAGATGACAACGAAGAAAAACAAGAAAACAAAAGCACAAGATAAAATTGCAAACAGCGGGCTCACTGTGAATATGCAGATGGGTTTTGAGTTGAGATTTAAATTGTGGGAGAGAACCAGTGTTTCTTATATCTGGGTGTAGAGAGTTCCACAGCCTGGGAGCAGAGCGGGCAGTAGAGGTAGTGATTAGCAGATCAGAAAGGTAAGGAGGAGCGAGGTTATAAAGGGCCTTGAAGGGGAGCACAAGAAGTTTTGAACCATTTCAAGCTCATGGAGGGATTTTTGGGGAAGACCATGCGAGACCACCATGAGAGAATCATAACCGTCAATACTATGGACACGAATGGACGCAGACTGGGTGGAAATAGAACTTCAGTTGCGTAGATGGAAAAAGGCAACAGGTGAGATTACTGATGTGAGATTTTCAGAATAGTGAACTGTCTAGGATGACACCAAGGCTCTTAACCTGAGGTGAGGGGAAAACTGTGGAGTTATTAATAATGAGAGAAAAATGGTTCACCTTCAGTCGGTTGGATTTAGTGCCAACAAGGAGGATTTCAGTTTTATCCTCACTTCTCTTGGCTCTTGACGGAGGAAGTCGCACTTTCTCCCTCTCCCTTATCTTTCCTGCTTGGCTTCTCATGTCTTTTGTATAGACTCACTTATTCTCTAACCCTCAGACTTGTTTTCTAAAAACATAAAGAAGAATTATGGATTTGATTAACTGCTCCTTTAACGGAATTGACACCTTCCTGGGCTTGGGAGAGCCCGACTGTCCTGCGGAGATGTTCTCTGCCGGATACTCGATGGTTGGTTGCGTTGTGTGTCTGGCAACACTCTTGATGGAGGACATTGAACAACATCTACCAATTCGGAACTACGATAACAGAGTTCTGGCTGATTGGAGCTGGCTCGGACCTGGCTTATCGAAGAACAAGAAGCGGCTACAGCTGTTTAAAATCCCACAAGGCTGGCCGTCATGATAGACGATGGGCAGGACTGTGAGTAGTCAGACTGTGTTTTTTTTAACGCAATATGGATAAGCTCTTGGAGAAGAACAACGGGAATTGAG
>NW_005187776.1:122451-133811 GCF_000239375.1 Pundamilia nyererei | reverse complement strand
CTAGGGGGCAGGTTAGCTTCACGGCGTGTGTCGTCATAGTGACTCAGTCAGGCTGCAGCTGAACTCGCTTTGTGAAACCGAAGACCCAGAGTTTTCTTTAACTCAGGGTATACTTACTCAGTTTTTCCACTAAACCGGCTTCCTGGAACAGGGCCCAGTACTAGTTTCCATGTGAGCTGTGTTTCAAACTTCAACAGCAGGCTACATAAAAAAAGAAGTTTGACATAAACCACAGCTATTATCCATCCCTCTGTTCTCTTCCACTTATCCAATTCAGGTTTGTGGGGGAGCTGGAAACTATTCCATCTGCCATAGAGCAAGAATCACCAATCTGCGACAGGGCTAACACAGATACAGACGACTATTCACGCCTATGGGGATTTTTCACCAGTTAACCTAACCCCACTAACTGCATGTCTGTGGACTGTGGGAGGAAGCTGGAGCACCCACACACACGCGGGGAGAACAGCTCCACACAGAGAGGCCCTGGGCAGGTGGTGGATTTGAACCTAGGACCTTCTTGCAGTGAGGCAACTGTGCTAACTAACGAGTTATTAATTCTGTTCATTTAAATGTTTTAATTGCTTTGTTTTAAACCAGTAAAATAAAATAAATTGTGCCTTTTTATTTTTTGGCACCTTTAATTCTCAGATACAGGCTTCCCCAGCAGTGAAGACTAACAAGTCGCATATTTTCAGTCTGCTCACACATAGGAGCTGTCGCTGAGCGGCAGACACAGTGTGTGTGTGCACGCAGCCAGAAACATTGTTGGTTTTTAATTGCCGTGCACCACACAACAGCTACACTTCAGTTAGCAGTTATGGTAAAATAACACCTGTTGCAAGCACCCAGCGCATTATAGACACAGTAGTCTATGTACAGACTGAATATAGCATTCCAATCTGGAGGTTTTGTGTCCTTGCTAATGAATGTGGGCTTATTGGAAAGCAAAAGCATGCATCAATGATACCAGTGTGTGTGGAAATTTATGGTGTCTGCACAAAAACCAGTGACAGGATTGGGAGACTCATCAGAACACCCCGCTGGGTGGAGCAGTAGTGGTCCACACATTTTTCCGATGGAGCTGGGACGACTACTAACCCCATGTTTGCCTACTGGTGGTGGTCAGAGGGCCCGGTGGCGCCAGTGTCCGGCAGCCTCGCCTCTGTCAGTGCGCCCCAGGGCAGCTGTGGCTACAATGTAGCTGCCATTGCCAGTGTGTGACTGAATGTAGTGTAAAGCACTTTGGGGTCCTTAGGGACTGAGAAAAGCGCTATACAAATGCAGGCCATTTTTTAACACTCAGTCCAGGCAGCGACTGCTCAGATGGGTTGATCTGATATCCTCGTGTTGGTGTTGTTCCCAGATCATCATACTAAATGTTGTTCCAGGATCAACATTGCAAGTGACCAATCAGAATGTTGTGACGTCATACCTTTTCAACTTCGGGAAAAACCGGCGTAAAACAAAAAACTGTACTAAAGCTGCGTGAAACCGCCTCTGTCCGCCGATCAACGGACCCTGACCCTGACCCTGACCCTAACCGTAACCCTTTAATAAACAGTAAGCAGAATTGATATTGTCCTTGCAACATTGGAATTTCATAAATGTACAAATGGGCTTGGCGCGCAAAAGAATAACGTCACAACAATGTGATTGGTCACTTGCAATGTTGAACCTGGAACAACATTTTCATGATGGTCTGGGAACAACACCAACACGAGGATATCAGATCATCCGCTCAGATGTGTCATTTGAACTTCTTTCTCTCGCTCTCTTTCATACGTAAGATGGCTTTTAGAGAGACGTTTCTCAAAATGGGTGCCATCATCCACACATTTAAGTGATTATGTGTCTCACCCTGCTATTTGGAGGGAGGATTTTCACTTCACCTTACAGTGTGACCATTTCAGAAGCTTTTAACACGTTGTCTTCCAAAGTGGTTAGTGGACATGCCTCTCAAACCAGTTGGCCTGAACCCATGCAGTTATTTACTATATTTACACGCCCTATACCAAATGTGCAAAGATATTTAGCTTACACTGACACAAAACTAGGAGTCACAAAGCGTTGTTTACCCTTGAAATGTAGCTAAACAACTTTACAATTCCTGCATTTATTTTCACAAGTGCTTATTTAAAACATATTTATGTTAGTTTACTGTTAAAGTGTAAATTTAAAGTGATGGGGCAGCAGCAAGAAGGTCCTGAGACTCAGCCGCCTGGCCGGGGCCTTTCAGTGTGGAGCTTGCATGTTCTCCCGGTGTTTGCATGGGTTCTCTCCTGGCTTTCAGTTAGTGGAGTTAGATTAATTGGTGATTTAAATTGCCCATAAGTGTGAATGTGAGTGCGAACGATCGGTGTATCTCACCTCTTGTCCTATGGTCACTGGAATAGGCTCCAGCCCCCCTTCAACCCTGATAAAGATAAGTGTAAGAGAATGGATGGATGGATTTACACAGATGTAGAGGGGAGAAAGGAGATAGGGTATCCACAGCTCCAGCTGACCTAACCTGTTCTCATTTTTGGCAAGAAAAGCTGCTAACATAGTGTCCATCGGTTGTGGGCCATGATGCACTGTCACACCCAGCTCATCAGGGCTGTAAGGTTACTGTTGTGAAACCAAAACCATGATCTTATCCTAACATTTAACAGCCAGTGGGTGAAAGTGAACGCAGAAAACTAAATCAATCAGTAACTGAAACAAACAGTATAAACAGACACGCGGGTCTCAGATATCTTTTTGAGGTATCAACAGTAACTCCATTAACTCCAATGCAAGTGACTTCCACAACTTGGGAGCCACAACCTTGAAAGCACAGTCTCAATTTTAACCAAACCTACCGTAACCTCGACCTAGGTACAGCCAGCAAGCTTGGCTTGATTGGCTAACCTCCTGAGGTACTTCACTAACATAGGGAGGCATTTCACCATGCAGAGCTCTGAAAGTGATCACCTAAGTATTAAACTAAACCTTTAAGGGTAGCCATATTGGTGTTACACGGGACCTTTCAGAGGACTTGACGAGCAGCTTCACATGTCACTCTGGAGTGTTTGCAAGTGATCCAGACATAGACACTCAGGCAAAGGAATAATGCATTATGAATCATGTATGATCAGTTCATACATGCTTTGATTTATTTCAAACAAGTCTGTGCAGCACAGCGGGCATGCTTATAAAAACCGAAAGGCAGATCAAAAGTTACACTCTGTGGTCAACTGTGTAAAAGACTGCAGAAATATCCAACAGAACAATGCATCTCTATGCATAAAAATATGATAATATTAATATTTGAAACTCTAAGAAGAGTGAACAGCTGGAGATACAGGTGTAAGAATGTTTCTAATAGTGTCAGAACTTTTGGATATCTTCTTCTCTTATGGATTAAGTTTGAAAAATCTATATCCCTTGCAAAAGATGACTAAGACGTACCTGGAGCTTTGTAGATTTCCACAAACACTCAGCTGAAACGCTGAACGGTGTCATTCATCCAGAAATTAGCCAAAGAGGTATTTCTGCTTTTTTAAAAGGAGCCATTTTATCAAAAACACATAAAAAGTGATCATTAAAAGAATGCAGCGTGAAATTGATATCATTATTCAGGAAAAAAGCATCATCAAGGTTAAAAACAGGCGAAAATGTATCTGTTTATCTGATTAAAAGTGCGCGAGGTTGACAGCCAGAAGGATGACTAGAATCAGGCAATAAATTAAAAAGAATATAAATGTGGTTATAAATAAAATGTTCTCAGAGCAGGGAAAGTCGATTAGAGTAAAAACTAAATCTAAAACACGTCCCTTGTTCCAAGTGGGGCCTGATTTAGGGAGCGATGAATTCTGTGGACTCATCTATGTAACTATGTAGCAAATCAGAAGAAGAATCACAATAAGTGACAATTTCAGAGTTAACGACAGAAAAGTCAGTAAACTCTTTCAGAAACAAGGAATATCAGACGCTCTATTATAATGCAGTAAAACAGATTAGCTCTTCTAACTTTTGTGATCTGGAGCTTAAACAAAGGAAACAGCTCTATGCTCACATGTCAGCACAGGAAGCAGATCCTTAAACCGGCTGCAAGCTCTCCATCACATCCTGAGCGATGTAAAGGATGCAGTTCAACGAGGTAGGCCCGGTTCAGTCTGCCAGGTTTCAGCCTTTAAATTCAGCTCTTCGAATGTCTTATTGTGATGGAACGTGTGTTCATGAGTGTCGTGCTTGGGGAGCCGAGCCTGGACTCTTCACAGAAGTGAACCGGAGCAGGTGCACTGAACGTGCGAGTACATCTACTATTAGGCCGTCAGAGATGGAGAATCCAGAAACACCTGACAGTGACAGCAAAGCCGGCTGGGAACCTGATCCATTACCACGGTAATCAAACTGGAATGTTAAGATTTTAACAGCTGCTCAAACGGTAGTTTAACAGGAAATCAGCCACACCTGGACATTATGCCACAACACCTAATTATTCAAGTTTCTTTATGTGAGGAGATGAATGTTAAATGAAATTCTGAGTTTAACAGGGAACCAATGAAGAGAAGCTAACAGGGAAGAAATATGATCTCACTCTCTGGTCCCAGTTAGTACTTTGACTGCAGCGCTCTGCATCAACTGAAATCCTTTCAGGGAGCTTTTAGAGCCACTTCATAATAACCCTACAAGTAACAAATGCATGCAAAAGCTTTTCAGCGTCACTCTGAGACAGGATGTTTCTTTTAACGTTGGCAATTAATGAATGAACGAGGAATAAAGGTGGTCCTACACATTTTCTTGATGGACAAATTGTGTCAAAGATTCGTCACAGTGTTACCGGAGCCCGAGATAATCATATTTTAATATTTTTAGGAGCAAGTTTAATAAGGCCAGTTTTGTCTGAATTTAGAAGCAGTAAATTAGAGGTCATGTATGGCTTTAAGAGATGTTTGTAGATTAACTAGTTCCCGACTAAATAAAGCTGGACAATAACTTTATATATGGCTTTGTCTTTCAAATACTATCACCTAAAAGAAAAATACTGTATCATGTGAAAAGTACTGGTCACAGCACAGGCCCTCGTGGACTAACTTTTGTATGTGAAGATGATGCTTCAAAGTGTTGCCGTCCGAAAAATTATTTATTGATATATTTTCATCACTTTCAAGTAAAGTTAGATTTTACATGTGGCGGGGTGTGGTTTTGAGCCGCAGGGCGGGGAGGGGGAGCAGTAGGTTCAAGGTGGCCCAGCTCGCTTCATCATAGTAATCAGGCTTTGCAGGAGCTGGTCGGGCCTGTTGGGTGGCAGCGAGGGTCGACCTGGGAGTAGGAGCAATACACGAACAGAGTGATCAGCTCTGAACACTGTAAATGACCAAAAACCTAAACAGCCACTCAGGCCTGTTTGTGTGTGTGTGTGTGTGTGTGTGTGTGTGTGTGTGTGTGTGTCATACCTGGGTCAGTACAAAGATGCTTGCATTCAATAATCTGAATCCTTTTTTAAAAATTTATATTTCTCACGTTGTTGCAACTTTTTTACTGAGAACAAAAACTCGAACTTCGATAGCAAAATGAGAAACTCAGTCATTTGCTAAACGTGACTGTGTATTTAGTATTTGTGACACCGCCTTATTTGTTGACCTGTTTTGTAAGTTTTCCTTTGTGGACGACGACGTGCCAGAGCTGGTAAACATGGCTGATCAATAGGCAACGCTCCGTTTTTAGCCTTGAGATGTTTATTGTAGCGAGCGGGCCATTAGAAGCCAGAGTCAGCAGCTCCATAAATCAATGGTATTATCACGCAGCAGGATGGAGGAAAAGCAGCAAACTGAAAGGCTGCATTTAGAGCACAAAGAGGGGCAGGTGGAGGAGGAGGTGAAGTGCTGCTATAAGATAATAAAGTGTCAGTGCTCCCACTGTGTTTACTCTACAGCTGCTTCTGTTTTGCCTTCTCCTCGTTCTGCTGATAGAGGGAAACTTGATTTCGGATCAAAGGATGAGCAGAAAAGATCGTATATATACATACGACTGATGAGTACTATCTGCAGTTGCCATGGTTACTGCTGTGCTGATTTATTTTATTTCATTCATTTTTTAAGTTTGAACACCACCTTGGATCACAATGAAATAAATAGTAAACCAGCTCTCAGGTGGTGAATGTTTGCCTGTGTTTGGGTACATCTTATGACTCGATGCTCCGTCATTACCTCACACAAAACACATTAGTCTGACAGACTCATTGCTAAAGTAACATTTGAATCAAATGTTTGAGAACAAATATAAATTTATGAAAACATGGAAATAGAAGAATGAGAAACAGGTAACACAAAACACTCTTAATGTAGATTATTTCAGGTTGAGGATCAGGTGGCGGAGCCAGCCCACATGTCCAAATATCCTTGTTTCCGACGTACTCATCAAAGTGTGAATGTTAGACTGTAAGCACACAGAAACAGAGAGAAATCCTGTATAAGAACTGTGTTTCCAACCGTGGTTACTCCTTTGTACAAACATGAGTTTCATCGTTCCACCGAGGCAGCATTTAGATTTCATTCAGGTACATTTGATAGTTTGACGTAGGTCCACCAGCAGCCATCGCTGTCAGAAATATTGTCTCTGCCGTTATTTAAATATTAAATATTGATGACTAAGTGGTGCTGTGATGGCGATGCATTAGAATTAAAAGTGAAATTGTTATTTCAAACAAGGGCGTCTTTCTCAGGATGAAATCACGTGCAAGTTTGTGGTAAAACACACTGGTACTGAAAATAACTGTGATATGAAAAGTATGATTTGAAATGATAAACACAATGCAGAATCACGTTGCAGTTTATCATTACAGCAGTTACAGGCTTCAGTTACCTACAATGCTGTAGTCTCAGCTAATTTACATATTTTACAGCTGAGTAAAGTGAGCTGTTATCAGCTAACAAGTACAATTACTTTGTTACAACACTTTCTTATATTATCTGTACTTTCCAGTCCTTACATTTTCAAAACAGACATATACATTATTTATATATGAATTATTTAACGCATTATTTATAGCATGATATTCGGGGGATAAAGTGGGTGGAACAGTGCTTTTTGGTGCTCCAGAAGAGCAGTGAAAAAAAGGGTTATAATAGAAAAAATTTTTTGAGTGGCAGGTAATTTCAGGATGATGAAAGACAAGATGTTAGGGTTCACCCACCTTTAAAATCCCACTTTAACCCCTAACAACTATGGACTTTTATCATGTCTTGATGCATGCTCAATCATCCAGGTAAGGAAATCCCCAAAAGATTGAATCTGTTTATCTGGATGTTTTTAGCAGGAGAAACGTTTCATCTCTCATCCAGTCTCAGCTGACTGCAGGTTTCCCCAATCTTATAAACAGTACATTTGCACAATGACTGAAACCAGCCCACTGAAGGAACAATGGGCTGGGAAGTCATTATCATGACCACTGATCAACAACTACTGACCAAAGCCCACTGATCAATGGCCATGAGTACCATCCACAGAGAGTTGGGGAATGGCTGCAATCACAGCATTGTAAGATGGTGACAGATGTACCCTTAGGCCCCCTCCTCGATTCAGAGGTGGTCCTTTCCTTTTTACGTAAATGGCCTCCTTGACTCCGCCCTCAAACCAGCGTTCCTCCCTGTCCAGGATGTGGACATCCTCATCATTGAAAGGGTGTCCACTGGCCTGTAGGTGTAAATAGACTGCAGAGTCCTGACCTGACAAGGTAGCTCTTCTGTGTTGTAGCCAGAGGTTGTTTGGTTTCCCCGATGTATAAATCCTGGCAATCCTCCTGCACTTAACATGTTATATGTTACCCTGTTTGTGTCGGGGGACCCGATCCTTGGGGTGGACCGATGTTTGGCGCAGCGTGTTTTGGGGTTTCAAAGCCACAGAGACCTGGTGTTTAGAAAAAATGTGTCTCCGCTGGTGTGATTCTCCTGACACATACGGGATCACTACAGGTTATCACTTGGGCAGCAGTTGTCCATTACGCAGGTTTGTCAATGTCAGATTTTTTAGCAATTTCCAAGATCTAGAAACATTTTCAGTTTCTTCATTTATCCAAAAACAAACCCAAACCAGTGAGAAACAATACAGTAAATTTGCTGATGTTAAATTTGTATTGAACACACCTGGAAGATTTGCAGAATTATAATAATTATTGTGAATTTAAAATGATTTTCATATGTACTTTTTAAATGTAAAATACATTTGTGATTTACACTGTAATTTTCTTTCTTCCTGCCTCATTAAGGCAACACGATGGTGAGAGGGTTTGTAGAAGCTGTTCATGTTTCCAATAAGTTGTTAAATGTGTTACTTCCAGACTTTTGCAGTGCAAACAGCAGAGCATGTATCTGACTCGAATCTGAGATGACAATATGTGAGTGTTCCTTTAAATCAGTACAGAGACTACTCTGGATAGCACAGCGATAAGAAAAAAATATTCTGATGCCAACTCTTCCCTCTGAAAGTTCCCGTGGTAAATGCATCTGTCTATCTCAGTTCACTTGTGAAGCCATCAAGTTGAACAGTTTGGCAGGAAGCGTTGTTTAAAAGGGCTCTGAGGTGAAGACTGTTGAGCACATCTGTGAGTCTAATGGAGCCTGAAGATCCTGCTGTCATCAGAGAGAGGCTGTAATCAGGCAGGCTTTTAACGCATGGCCTGCTCTCCACCAGTCGTATCCATCCTGACAGGCACACCGGAAACACAAAGCCTCACAACAGGTGTACAGAACAGCACACTGACATACGCTCCAAGTGGAGGAAACTGCAGCGATGGAAGATATGCTGGAGACATTTTGAAGATTAAACTGGATTCAGTTTAAGCGCCTTGAAGGACATGAAGTTCGTACAGTCAATATAGAAAACAAAGCAGCAAAAGCACAAACGCTGCAAGATTTCAGAAAGTGCAACTTTTTGTAAAAACATGAATTCAAGTAAATAAAAAAATAAAAATGAATAAAAAATTTTCAAAAGATTGTGGAAAACAGAAAAGGTAATATTTCAGAAACATATTTGGAAAATATGTTTAAAAACTACAAGAAAAACAACAAAACCAAAAATGCTGCGTTCCACACGGACAAGACTGACAGGGTCGCCAGAGTTGCTTCTCATTTTTAAACAGACAGAAGTCCCTAGTGGCAGGTTGATGTCATTGACACTGAATTTGACACTGACTTTGAAGCGATGAATGAGATCAGATGCAGGGTGGAATATTTAAACACATTTAAACAAGCATTTAAATAACAGATGCTTTTCTCTTTGTTGAGCAACGTTTTGCAGAGAGGGGATGTAAAACTGCCAGATCGCTGGAGCTCTTGGAGTTTGGCTTAATCTTGAAAATTAAGCTGAGTTTGTACTGTGAGGTTAACAGGCTCCATACTGTTAGTAAACATGAAGCTTCTGTTGGTGGTTTCCACTTGCAGTCCAGGCATGACTGGTCTTTGATTTCACAACCACGCAATAAAGCAATATGTTGCTTTCTTCGTATTCTCTAAAGCAGGGGGGTCGAACTCCAGCTGTAGGCCTCGAGGGCCGGTGTCCTGCAGGTTTTAGATCTCACCCTGGGTCAATACACCTGAATCAAATGATTAGTTCATTCCCAGGCCTCTGGAGAACTTCAACACATGTTGAGGAGGTAATTTAGCCTTTAAATCAGCTGTGTTGGATCAAGGACACATCTAAAACCCCTCGAGGCCTGGAGTTGGACACCTGTGCTCTAAAGTAACTGCATACATTTACACTGTGGTTAGCTAACATCTTCTTAATCCTCCCTCATACTTGCCTCATCAATAATACCTATCGGGAGCCTCATTTGCAAAACACTCTAACCTAAAAGTAGCTCCTCACTGCTGAATAGAAAGAATGAAAGAAACAAAAAATCAGGAGTGAGTCAGTCCTACAGTTAGGAGTCATTTCGAAGCTACTTTCTCTAAAAGTAGCTCGTCAGTATGAAAGAAGTTAGATGAAGAGAAGAGTCAGACGACTCCTGAGCAGACATTATTGTTATCAGGACAGGCCTTCATGTTCTCAAGTCTTTTCAAACGTTACAGCGATAAAAACGTTCTCAGTTAATAGATTTGGAAAGTAGCAAGTTCATTAAGATTCAGCTGACTTACCCACATGCTAAAACAGTGATGAAATCTCAATATCCCAACATGCACTCCTCATAGTTGTCCTGTATTGTTTTTTTTCACCAAAACTGTAAAGACTCTACAGCTCTGTTCGTGGTGTAATAAATGAAATCCAATGCAGTAGTATCAGGCTAAGCACAGTTGTTTAAAACAACAAAATAAGTAAAGAATAATTAAAAAAAATTGGTGTTAGAAAAAGGCATAGTTAGCTAGTTGATGAAACAAATACAAGTATTGTGTGCAAAAAACAAATTGCAGCGTTTGCTGAAACAGCCTCACTAGTATGTTGTGAAAGTGACACTATGTATGAAGATGCCAGTGGGTGCAGGAACAGTCGGTCTGAGGCCGCTAACAACAGTGCTGCTGTCAGAGACTACTTTCAGAGCAGATTAGCTGTTAATGCTACATGGTTGAGGGCAATAACTGAAGCTATAAGATACTTTATTTACAAGCAGGCGCAGCTGTATACACGCAGTATTTAGACTATAGAATGAAGTGAGCTAAACAATTTATTCGTCTGCAGCATTCACCGACAGCTGCACCTCATAGATCTGCTGCTTAACAATGACACAGAGTAATCTAAAACACCTGAAAGTTTGGTTAATGTGTTCTTTGTTTGCTCGAGCTTGAAAATTGTGTATAAGCCCAAGTACGTACAGTATCTACAGTATATTCTCTGGAGAGCCTTGTATGGCCAGAGATTGTACTGGGGATTAGTTCACACTGTTTACATTGTGCGTATAACACAAAAGAAAAAATTCCATTTACAAAATCTTGTAGTATTTTGTGGTTTGTGCATAGAGCTGGGGGAAAAATATCGCTATACGGTCTTTAAGTCTGACGTCATTAGCCGTGTCTGGGTCCAAACTCTGCTTCAGGGCCCAAAGTCAAACGAACACTGCAGCATCACTGAGAGTTACAAACTGTTCTTTCATCTTCAATAAAATGATCAGCGTTGCTGCTTTACCAGGTTTAACTATTTAAGTTTAACATCCAGCCATCCATGAAAACAGAATTTATTACATTTAATAATGTTAGACGTTAGCAGGAAGTAGGGTTGCCAACCGTCCCTTAAAAAACGGAATCGTCCCGTATTTAGAAACAAAAGTACACGTCCCGTATTGCGCTAATAAGGGACGCGCTTTGTCCCGTAATACAGTGAGAATCAAAAGTAGTCTATAAATGTTAATGGAATTAACGCTTTGTTTGAAAACATAATTCCCAGCCCCTCTCCTGCTTTGTGAC
>NW_005187776.1:107804-116753 GCF_000239375.1 Pundamilia nyererei | reverse complement strand
TGGGTTGCCCGGCCCTGGCCACGAGGTGTCCCTTATTTATTTTTCAGGGAGTTGGCAACCCTAGCAGGAAGTTAGCTCGCTAGTTTCCACCTAAAAATGATATAGCATGTTCTGACTGAGAGATTTCTGAAACAAATTCAAACGTACAGCTCTGCTACCACTTCCAACATAAATGAAGACAGAAAACTAAACAGCAGTAATGTTTGTAGGGTTACTGAAGTTGGGCTAGCTGGTATTTAATGATGTGCTACGTGATCGCTAGCTGCACAGCTATGTTAGCATAATATAAACACAGTGAAGCTGGAGGATGAACGCTAACTTTTTTTCCACTTGATAAAAGTTAATGTGAGGGTTCCCGATGGTTAGGGACAAATGTAATCGCATGGCAGGATGCTGTAAACGGACCAAACTTCAGCCAGGAGAACAACTGAGATAATCCATCCACAATACGAGGTTAGTCATTCATACACTGCTGCGTGGGCTGGGCTGTAGTTACATCGTAAAGGTTTAAAAACTGAGCTTTAAAATGAACAGTGGTAATAAAAACTGAGAGAGGCCGACAATGATCAGTGACTGTTTTTAGGGGCTTGTTCAGATTAAATAGAACAAGATACAAAACATTAAAACATGTTAAAAACACAACAGCCTTATTAACACAGAGTAGTTTGGACCTGGAAGCCGGATTCGTACATCATCACTTAAAGACCGGCTAGTGAGTATGACACATGAAAGAGCCCACTTTCTCAACTTGGGTTCTTGGACCAGGCTTTTACTTGGATTACACATTTTGCCATCAGATTGTTTCTTAGAACAAACAATCTTTGATTCTTTACATGAGTGAAAAGGTGGAGTCCTTATCAGCTAAAGCTAGTTAGCCTGGTTAACATTCATAAACTATATGGGTGCAATGAACCATACACAGATATCAGCTAATTAGTGCTCAGAGGGACAGTAATAAAATCTGCTTCGTGCCGCTTTAACCTGGCAAGGTCACTGTGATATCTAACGCTGAGCTCGGCCTGGAGTTTTGATCTAAAATAAGCTCTGAAAGTGACACTAATTCTCTTTGTCATGATAGTCCCTGTCACGGCGGGGTGCGCCGATGTGTATGGAAACAGGACCCAAAAGCAGATGAAGACGAGGAGTTGTGAGATGTAACAGAAAAGTGATCCTTTATTGAGACGACAGTAGGGGTAAACAAGGAAAACCTAAGCAAACGAAATAAAAACACTAAGAAACAAAATACTATGAGGTACTAAGACCAAAAACTATAACTATGACTGTGGTGGAAATAAACAGGCAAAGACTATGACTAAGACTAACGTAGAATAACAGACAAAAACTATAACTATGACTATGACTGAGGTGAGGAAAACAGGCGAAGACAAAGACTATAACTGTAACTCTGGTGAGATAAACAGACGACCCGACAATGACATGCAGAAAACAGAAGGCTTAAATACACACATGAGGTGATCAGGGGAAGTGGAGACACATGAGGAAACAGCTGACTGACATGAATCTAATGACAGGACCAGGAGGAGTGAAACTAAATACAATGACCAAAGAACACATGACACTGTCAGAATAAAACAGGAAACACTAAAACTAGACATGACAACACAAACTTAACATACCTAATACGTGATGAATAATGCAAGAACTCAAACATAGAAAACCAAGGGAACAATAAACAATAACTGCCCAACTAAAGCTAGATAGGAAATGACACAAAAACTAATCACATATCAAAATGAGAAAAATACAAAAATGACCTCAGAGCATTCACTGAGCATCACTCAGTGAATCAAATGACTCAAAAAACCTGATTCACTTTGATGAGTGACTCATTAAAACTCGATTCAGTAAAAAGAATCAAATTTACCATCACTAATTCATCCACTTACGAGTTGTGAAAATACCTTATCAACTTCAGCCACTTCCTCTTCTCTCTCTTTTCACAAGGAAACCGGTAAAATGACAGATTAGACTGTTGTTTTGAACCAGATTGGTTAAAACAACGAGGAACACAGCGTTGCGGCAAATTGAACACAGGAGCGTTTAGGCCCGGAAGCGGGGTTCATACGTCATCACTTAACGACTGGATAATACTAATACTAGTATACTACTACTAATAATGATATTAGTAATAATAAAAACATTGACTTGACAATAAGCCATCGAATAGACAAATAGAGGAAAACAGCACAACGATTCGGTTCATTGCTGAGTGAGTGAATAGAAACCCCTGCAGCAGGTTGAGCTGGCTGTGGGTGGTATTCCACTAGGCTCTTTCCACATTTCTGAACTATCACCCACATCTTCACTTGTTCTAGCAACTCTTCTGCAATGATGTGTAGAAGTGCTCACATATATATAGCGTTATAGCTGCACAGTTCTGTAGAGGCATGCTGAGAGTCTTTAGCTTCCAAAAAACAAACATATAAACTTAATCTTTGCTGTGCTGAATATTCTGCACGAGCCCCTCAGTATTCCCCCCCATGATGAACAGGACAGTTAGCAGGAGCTAAGGAGTTAGCTCTCGTCTGCTTTTCAAAGGGAAATTTAAAAGTACCCGTGTCCCTTATGATGTAGATACAGCTGCATGGACTCTGCCTGCATTGAGAAACAGTGATGAGGATGTTGGGAAACTCCGTTTATGTGATGTATGTACATCTTGACTGTTGTATAGACTTAGAGAAAGCATAAAAGCAAGACAACAGTAATTCAGACAGTTCAGCTTCTCTGCACAGCGACCACTTCTCATGACAAAATGCACTGAGCTGAATTTAATTTGAGGACTGAAATGCCGTAGTCTATCTGCGGTCGTCAGTGAAATATTATTGGTAGCTGACTTAGTGCTCAGCTTTTGAGGCACTTTATTTTGGGCTTCAGTCAGATTAATGTTATTCCTGTCCTGCTCTCTCTGTGTGGGAAGCTGCTGACAGATTTTGTGCCTTCTCAGTAACGCTGACGCTGTTTGTGCAGCTCGGCCTTCAGCCCACAGGCTCTGTACAAGCTGCACGCCATGCATCTATTACGTGCGTCTTTATATAAGAATCAGAGATTCAAATCTCTCCTTAGGTTTGTTTTTTTTTTTGCTCACATACAGTCATTGTCAGCTGAAAAACAAGCAGTGTCTCCTCACACTGCCGTGCTGTTCTTTATGTCTCAGAGCAAACGTAGATGACAAAGACATGTCGGCGTCTTCTGGATTATTTTTTTATTTTTCACATGTCACGAATAATTATTTAGTCATGAACACGTGTTAGTCATTTATTCTCCTGGTTTCTCAGGCTGCACGTTATAAGATCAATTCAGCTGTTATGTAACTGATGTAAAAGTGAAGAAGCCTGTGACATGAGCAGGAGCACTTCTGTTGGTCAGACTGAGAAAGCATTAAATAAAGTCAAGCATTCAGTTCATGTTGATACAAAACCCAGCAGAAAAACAATAATCATGCAACACAGGGGTCGAGCCTCTGGGTTTATGAGCGACCACTGTCCATTTGGATACCCATTTGCAAAGTGACAGCGTGTCTGTGAAGATCTAGTAAAAATGGACTTAAATGCCATTTCCAGATGTTGTATAAAATATAAATAAAAACAGAATTTGAGAATCTTGTAAACTTGTATTTTATTTACAATAGAAAACAGACAATATATCAAATGTTTAAACTGAGAAATGTTGGCTTATTTTTAACACATCCCAAAAGAGCTGGGATAGGAAAAAAAAGCCCCTCTGGGTTTTCTGAGCTTCCTGCTCCAAAATGAATTAAAATAAATGTTGTAATTCTCTGCATTTACAAACTCTGTGTTTACAATCTTGGTAATAAAGCTACCACTTGTGAGATTTCATCAGAGGTGTAAATAGTACTGCAGATGTTACTATGTCAAAGTTACTGTGACTCAAACATAGAAACATTAGATTTTTTTTTATTTCCCTCACCAAATTTTAAAAAGTATTTTCTAACACCTTTGAAAATATGCTTTGGTTCACATTTAACTCCAGAAACTCACCTAACTGTTCATTTAACTGTTTGGTGGTTGTAGAAATGGTTTATATGTCATGGTCCTGGATCCTTTCGACCCAGCGTTTTGTGTTTTCTATTAGTGTGATTGTTGGTTCTGTTCTTCTTCTGTTTAGTGTTTACTCTGTTCTGCCCGTTTGTTCCTGTATCAAGTCTGCGTTTCTTAGTCTGTGTCCTTGCATGTGTAAGTTCCTGTTTTATTGTGAAGGTCTGCGTCTTATGTGAGTGTTTTCAGTTTGCCTCCCTAGTCTCGTCACATTAATCACTCCCACCTGTGTGTAATCTCCCTGTGTTCTCTGAGTGTTTTTAAGTCGTGTCTTCTGTCTTAGTCGTTGCTTATTCATCTGTGTTGTTCCCCTCCATGTTCTCTTGTATTCTCCCTGCATCTCTGTTTCTCGACTCAAGTTTTCAGGTTTGTTTTTGCGTAGCTTTTCCCAGTTTAGTTTATTCTTAGGTTTTGGTTTTCTCCCTCCTCATCCCTGTTTGTTTCACCCTTTTGTTAATAAAGCTCGCTCACAACTTAAGCAGTCTGCATCTTGGGTCCGTTTATATTCTCACACGGCCTGCCTTGGCACCTCGTGACATTATGAGATTTTAGCTGAGATTCATAATTTTCTACACATGTCGGGATTTATATTTCTGACTCCGTGTTATAACCGATTAAATGCGATCTCCTCCCTTCCCTCCTCCCTCCACCCATGCCCCTTGGACTGGGAGCGTGGGTGCTTAACTTGTTAAAAAGTCTCTGTATGGTCCTAAATATAGAAATAACAGTATATTTGTTCTGTCAGCTTATGAAGCACACTCTGATTTGAATACTGTGCACACCAAGATTTGAGAATTACTTTTCTCAGTGAACGTTTCAACAGCAAAACACGTCCAATTTGTCTGCATTTAGGAGTCGATACAGACGCTGTCATTGTTCATTTGTTTTACATGCATCCACACCAGTGGACGTATTGGAGAGAAACTTGGGGTTAAGTATCCCGGCCAAGGGTACTTGGGCATATAGTGGAGCAGCCATGGATCGAACCGCCAGCCTTCCCATTAGTAGATGACCTGCGCTCCCTCCTGAGCTACAGCCAACCCAAAGCTACGCTGTTTATTTTTTAACCCTTAAAAATCATCCCACTTCTGCAAAGAACAGCGGGACTAAATTCCTCCACCGTGATGTAAAAACTCAGTTATCACAAATGCTTGATTGGAGTTCTTGCTGCCAAGGTTGGCACAACCAACCAAGGTTTAGGGGCAGTTTGGATAACTAATACATTAAATCTTAATGAATGCAATCATGATTTAAAAACTGTATTTTACTTGGGTTAGCTTTGGCAAGCAGCGCCTAGCGTTTCTAATAAAGAAACTGTCTTTGCCACACTTTCACAGCTGTTGTTGTTGACACTTGTGATTTTAGATGCCGAACTCTGAACAAGCCAAAAACTTTTTTAAGTAGGTCTCCAGAGGATAAGGGTCAGACAGGCGCCAGAATTTGTGCTTGCTTTTAAAAAGTGGCAGCGCTGCACTTTAGATTCCAATTGGAAAGCTATGAATCTCAAACAGGCTTGGAGGAAAATCTCACTCTGCACTACTCAGATGCCTTAAGCAGACACTCACACGCACATATACACATGTGTCAAGATCACAGGCCAGGGTGAAAACACCTTTGCTAAGTGATTCCACTGAAGCCTGTGGGGTGTTCATACTGTGTTATTCTCACACCTCAATAACCAGCCAGCCTGCAGGATGCATCTCTCCTAACGCTGTCATTACACTGGAATACGTTTGCACCGTTCATTTGTGACAGAGGGGAGGATGAATTTCAAAGCTTAATGGTCCAGAAGTAATTCTCCTTGTTGTTGTGAGACTGACAAAAAAAATCAAATGTCCAATACACCCAGTATAAAACCAGTATATTAGGTGTTGTATTGTTTTTATTTTTAGTGGGGTTTCTGTTCTATGACTTGCTTCTAATTGTCATTAGAAATGGGATATATATATGAATATGTTTTGTTTAATACATAAGTGGCTATTAAGAAATCTGAAATCTTACATCAGACAGAAAAAAGAAAGATCAGTATTTATCACACCTTCACATTCAGAGGTTGGATGCCAGTGATTAGACTGGATTAATATAGATTAAGCGTAACCTTGGATCAATGACTTGTTCTTTCTTCCAGTCTAGGACTAAATCTGATCCATGTCTTGGAATCTGGCTGATCAGGTGTGCTGCTGTCTGGTGTGGTGTGTGTATCGTCACTGATTTCTAGAATCGATTCGAACCCGATTCACGATTTCGATTCAATTCGATTTGAATCGGGGAAATATTCCCTCATACAGTTAGAAATATTATCACTACTATTATTATCATTATCACTAATATTATTTTGATCACTTATCAGTGCATATCCATATTTTTATATCTATAAAAAGAAAGCTGACACACGTGAGGTGTGAGCATCACAGCAGAGGCCTTTGTATCAAAGTAACTCAGGATAAAACAGAAAACCATGAAGGAGATTTTCCTGTTCTGGCTTTTTATAACAGATAACCTTAAAAATATTCCGCAGTAGAACAAAAATGAAAGAAAACCATGAATCAACATCTGAACATTACCTGAAGCTGCTGAAGTGAAGCAGAGCAAAGTTACAGAGGTTTGATTACAGACACAACTAAGAGTTTTGCAATTCCGCATAATTTTAAAAAGTTTAAATTACTTCAGTATTAAACAGCAGAGATGAGGCTTTCATGTCGGAAGTCAGTTAAATTAAAAATCCCACACAAGCAGCCGACAGCGTTGTACGAAGCAAGCGAATAATGCAGAAAACAGATTTTTAGATGGGAAACTGTTCCTGAGAGAGAGCGCTGTGCAGGAAGTGTGATTTTATCGTGGTCAAGACAAAACAGCAAAAGTCAGAGTGAATTCGTGACGATGTTTATGTGAAGTGTAGTTTGGATCTTCTTTTGCTGCTGGTTCAGTCAGGTTTGGTTGGAGAGAGATAAAAACCTGCAGCTTCAGAATGTAGCACAAAGAAAGACGTAAACACAAAGCGCGGACCCGCCGACGCATCAGAATCTGCGAGCTGTCGGCTTTGTCCGTGTCGTCGGGTGAGAAAGCCACATCTCACTGATTTTGATGCGTTGGTGGGTTGGCGCTTCGTGTTTAGATCTTTGTGCAGAATCCGTGTACCTGCTCTCATTTACTGTGTTAGCTGTTTGGTGGTTGTCGAAAATTTGTGAGGTTTAACCTGAGATGCTGACGTTTTGTAAATAAATTTATATTTAAAAATCGATTCAGGATTTTAATGAATCGATATCTAGAATTAGCTAGAATCGATTTTAATAACCCACCCCTAATGATAATGATAAGACATTTTGGAAAAATTACCTAAAGTATCCAAGTGTTTTGAAATGAATCAGTGTTGGGAAAATCCACAACTGGTGTACATATTTACTCCCAGTTTGTTCAAGCCTAGCCACTTCATCAAGTTCAGCCTAAAAGCAGATGCTGTGATGCAGAAGGATGAGTTTAAGAACCCCAGTTTTATCTCACCATTTGGTGTCAAACTGCATGTTTCTGCTCACTGCTACTTCTGTCAGTAAGATGCTGCCAAGGAATGAGAGCTGAGAGCAACAGTGTCCTTCACCCGTATGCAGAGCATTTAAAACACTAATCACTCATGTGTGTGAAACTTTAAAAGACAAGTAAACATATACACTAGGGAAATGTGAGAGAGTTTCAGTTAATGCATAAAAAGGGCCATAGGAAGAAAAATATTCATTAATAGTAAGTGAAGCATCTTAGGAAGCAGACAGCCAGTTACACACTGTCAACTTTGGCTGATTATGTCATTTATTTAGAACACTGAGCAGGAAGGGACACTGATAGATGATCGTGACAGAATTTTCTGGAAACCTTGAAGAAAATCTGAGCACTAAACAAAGTTTGTACAGTTCATATTTCAGCTCTTTTGCGAACTAATTTAACATTTCCTAAACACAGATTGTCTTACAGTTTTCACATTTGCTGTAAGCTGAACCCGAGTGAACTGTACTTTATGACAATATACTCTGTACAGGAAGTACTTTGACAAAAACAGCTAAGAGGATTCTGCCCTCAGGCCCGAAGAACTTCATCCACATTATTTTCCCAGACAGCTTCCTTCCCTTTAAATTCAGCACAGGATCAATACTCTGGAGTGTTCCGGTAATGTGTGTCATCTCAAGCGCTGAGTTTATCGAATCAGCTTTTCCTCTTTGCATCAGTGACCTGTTACAGATGAGGCCAATAAGGGATTAATCCAAACCTCTTCAGTGTACCTGGCGCTCTGTGTCATCATGCGAAAATTTACAGATGAACAGATCATTGAGTGGAAGCCAAGCAGCACAAAACCCCTTAGGAAGTCATCTAGGACGTCAGTCTGTATCGGCACAGTGAGTCGAACAATTAGAAATCATTACCCATTTGCCACCTCAACAGTTAGCTTCACGACAACACAAGCAAGAGTCACCACAAAAACTGAAGTGGTAATGAGAAGGTAATTTTATTATTCCTAACTATTCTCCGGTGTATTGAGTCGTGATGTAACTGTGAGAATTCACACCCCGCTCCAAATTCCTCCTTGTATTTCCTAGCAGCGGAGATTAAATAAGGTTAATAAATACCATAGTGAGTGTTAACCTCATTTTATCACAGGAAAAATAAAGTTTACTTGAAAAGCTAGGGCTGGCACAGGCTTAGCCACTTCACATCCAGAGGGTCCTAGTTTGTAAGGCAGTCTCTCTATGTGAATTTTGCATGTTCCACTCCTATCTGTGTTGGTTCTCTTCGGATAGACCGTCTAAAGACATACATGCTGGGTTAACTCAGACCTTCCCAAAGTGTGGGGCCCGCCCCCTAGAGGGGGCGCAGAGCCATGGCGGGG
>NW_005187776.1:105559-106684 GCF_000239375.1 Pundamilia nyererei | reverse complement strand
AAAAAAGTTTGGGAACCACTGGGTTAACTGGTGATACTAAATTGCCCGTCAGTGGGAATGTAAGTGTGAATGCTGGTTGGTCTCCATGTGACAGATTGGCAACCTGTACCACCCTGCCTCTCGCCCAATGACAGCTGGGGTAGACTCCTGCCCTGTGACCCAATCTGTACTGTGGAGCAGTATCTGTGGAAACTGTGAAACAGCTGTGCTTGGATCAGGTCAACATACACTCAGCTTGAGCATCACTTTGGGTTTGGTGCTTCCACTCCAAGCTTTGTGTTGGCATGTCATTGCAGGCCCTTGGAGTAATCTGAGGGCAGATTTAGTAATTAAACATGCTGCATTTGCAAACATGTTCCTACTTAAATGGATAAGTTGTACTACAGTTGTATTACAATGTCAACACAACGATGTGTTTACCTGAAGTCAGAATAAGTATTCTACCAAGAGTTGTCGGTTACAACCGAGCAGACGGGATCAGAGAGTGATTAATCTATAAACCCGAATAATAGAAGGTTAGAAGAGTTTTTTCTGTTTGTTTCTGGAAACAGTGAAGCAGTTCAAATCAATCAGGACCTCTCAGTGGTCCTGATTGATTTGAACTGCTTGGAAATCATGGTGGAAATCAATATGTTGAATGTATAATTTCCAACTCTTCTGTTAGAAATTGTTGAAGACTGCGCCTCTTCTTGGGACAAATCTCACACACAGGAAAGCTGTGTTATAACCAGTGTTGCAGAGTGTGATGCATTACAAAGTAATGTTTCACTCAAAGCACATGACATTTTTCAGTAATTACATTATATTTACAATTTTGTTGTCACGTTACAAAAGTTCTTCAGTGACTGAGATGCTGGATGGATAGAAAGAAAAAAAAAATCAAACACACATGAGCTACAATAAGCTGATTTCAGTTTGCGTGTGGGAGGAGGTCGATGGTGGAGTGGCCTACAGTGGACATTACCTTTAGTTTTATCACACAAAGTGGCAAGAGCACAATGATAGAGGGGAAAATACCTCCAGGACATAAACAATAGTGATGTGTCGGTCGCGAACAAAACGGCTCTTAGAGCCGGATGTTTGACGTGAGCCGGCTCCTTATCAAGAGCCGTGTTTTTTTTTTTT
>NW_005187776.1:102741-104907 GCF_000239375.1 Pundamilia nyererei | reverse complement strand
TGGATGCCTCATTGAATTGCTAAATCGCAATTAATTTTCATGACCTTAAGTGTTTTTTGTGATTTTTCCTTTTGTATTATTAATTACTTAAAACCCAGGACATAATTAGGAGAAATAATTTATTTTTAATTAAATAAAAAATGCTTTATTATTGTGGCGGTCGCTCGGGGTGAGCCGGAGGCTGGCGCGCCAGCGGGACCTGCCAAGCTGGAGATGGAGGTCAAGGTGCGCGGGGATCCTGCCAGAGGGCGGCATGCAGCCTGCTAGTAACTTGTTGGGCTATAATATGTGAAACATACGTCAAATGCATCCCTCATGGATGTCATAAAGTCATCTTGAGCCACAAACAACATTTGTGTAACAAGGTAGAAGCCGTAATCAGTTTTTGGCAGTGACTTTTATATAACCTTTATATATGCAGTTAAAAAAACAAATCTCATTAACATTAAAAATCTCTTTTGTAAGAGTAAGTTGGCCAAGAGGACAGCAGAAATGGCAGCAAATATTACGACAGTTCTGCAAAAATATTTTAAGTGGCGATAAAGGACTGGTTGGTTATATTGTAAGTGCAATAACACAGAGTTGTAAAGATACTTGAAAAACAGATATTTTTTAAAATTCTATATATAACCCCTTTGTAAACCCTTTTCACCGAAGTGTATTTACCAACATACGTAAAGATATTACACATAAAAAATACATGGAAACATTGGAAATCAGTTTTTGGCAGGCAATCACTTTCTTGCACAACACCGGCCGTCTGCCCAGCTGCCTCTGAGCACCGGCTCACTTCCACTCCGGCTCCACCGCCTCTGCTTGCCATATGGGTGGCCATCAGGCCAGCTCCCGGGCTTCCGCTGGAGGCACGGGCGACCGCCAGAGTGGACACTTCCCCATCGCTGGGGCGCCGATGGTCCGGGCCGATTCCCGCCCCTGCTCGCGGGGTGGGGTGAAGCGGGCGATGGGGGTATGTGGCAGGGCGTGTTCTGCGATGCCGCTGCCAGCGGGAGAGCTGCAGCCGTTGAATGTACTGTTACAGCAGCAATCGTGTGATTATTGTAAGAATTTTTTTTTAAAATCTTAAGTGCACACAAACCAGTAAACAAATAAAAACAAATACTGTTGATAAACTATATTACAAAAATTACAATTAAAATTCTCAACAATAAAAACAATGTGTCAGGGGGGGGGGGGAGTGTGCCTGCTCTCCGCTGACACAGGAGCAGCAAGTCCAGCGACCTGGCTGTTTTATTTTTGCCGAAAGCACAGCATAGCAAACAAGCCGAACTCAAAGTAAAGAATCGATCTAACCAGGCTAGTATCGATCCGATATCGATCCCGACTTGGGCTCGATACTATCGATATTTGGATCGATCCGCCCACTACTACCAGCAAGTACCAACGACCGGATTTGGTGTGTGGTAGTAACAGGTAAATGAACATTTTTAAAAAAAAATCATTTGACTATATATGAGTGCTTGTGTATAAATACACAAACAATACACATATGTTTTCAATTGTGTAATTGAAAGAGCCGGTTCTCTAAAAAGAGTCGGAAATCCCATCACTAATAAACAACCACATCATGCTGCTAACACAACTTTGGCTCTTTGCAAACGTTCGCACAGACAGCATGCTAATGCAAAGCTAGCCAAACACCTTCAGTGACGTTAAAGCTGAGTGAATGTTGAGCCCAGCAGAGCCTGAACTTCAGCAGGTAACAAAGGCAGTGATGAGCAGTCAGGTGACGGCTTTGAAGTCTCTCTTGGCTGGCTTTTATCTTTGCTTTGTGGTCATACTTAAACATAAAATAAGATCCTGCGTGTCTTCATCATAATAAGGATTTATAAGGTTGATATTGTTAACAGGGAATTTTGTGACGGTGTGTTTCAGGTCATTTTGCTTTTGTAACGAGATGTAATGCAGTAATGTAGCAAGCAGTGTTGGGTAAGTTACTTTAAATTAGTAACTTAATTACATTACTAGTTACTTCCATCAAAAGTAACTCAGTTACTTCAAGTTACTCGTTACTTTCAAAGTAACTAGTTACTAGGGAAAGTAACTTTGGTTTTACTTAGACTTCTCTTGTTAATGTGTTGCTAACTGGATACCCAGCAAGACTGCCAGTCTTTTAGCTTGCTTACTTGCCACACTGCACTGTGCCCC
>NW_005187776.1:96556-101223 GCF_000239375.1 Pundamilia nyererei | reverse complement strand
GTGCTCGTTACCACAATAATAACGTAGTTACTGTAACGCGTTACTTAATAATGCGTTAGTCCCAACACTGGTAGCAAGGGTGGTAAAAAAAAAAAGTACTTTCTCCCTTGAGTAATTAAGTAAAGTATTGCATTACTTTTAAGAAAAATAATGTGTAATACATTACTTTTTTTGAGTCTGTGAAGGTTCTCAGTCATCCAGGTCATCGTAGTCTAAGGAGGTTGGAAAGAAAAGCGTCTGAACTTCTTTAAGTTTCCTTAAAGATGTTTCACCTCTCAGCAGAGAAGCTTTTTTAGTCCTAGGAGCAAGTGGTGAAGAGTCACAGATTTTAACCAACATGGGAGTGTCCCTAAGAGGGTCGTGGACCCACTATTGATCAACTGCCTATTCACATGAGCCAAGGTGTGAAAAGGGCTGCAGGTAACAATCAGCCAAGGTTTCGGGTGAGCTCATTGTGAGACCTAGCCCCAACCAAGCATGTGACTTACTGAGATCAAAAGACCCAGAATGTGAGTGGGAGGTAAGGCATCTGGGAAGGATCTCAGAACTGGATTATAGATGGCAGACAGTTGGTGTCGTAAGCCACCGCCCAGTAGCGGTTTTTGATATGGGCGAGACGGGCAGTTGCCTGGGGCGGCATCGTGGAGGGCATTTTTTTTTGCTCGCACCCATGTTGCATTGCATTTGCATAGGCACCTATCTGTTTTCTATCGCCGATTTGTGGGGGTGAGCTCCATTTGCAAGGTGCGCCTGCCGCTTGCCACACAGGGAGGAGAGGGGTGGGGCGGCCGGGGACTCTCTGGCTGACTGGAGTGCCTTCTAATAACCAGCTTGCGAAATCAAAGAAACAAACATAAAAGCAACAGACATCATGATATAAACTTTGAAATTTGCATCGATGTGTATTCTGTCACACACACACCCATATATGCGGGCAGTGAGCTGAAGGCCCTCGGTGCGCCTGCCGCTGCTGTGCTGAAGTCCAAACCCATTATGTCACAATTCATTTTCCTGGGTTGTGCGAAATCGCAGAAAAAAAACCATACAAACTGAGTCTGCGCACTAATGTGTAGGGCTGTTAGTTTATGTTGTGATTCTCAGGTTGGGGGATGGGTCTTGATACTGGAGGGCAAAATAAACATGGCTATGGACAAGAACTACGTCAGCTAGACTGTTATAGTCTATCTGACGTAGGAAAACAGAAAAATCCTTACACCATTAGGCTACATTTTTTAGGAAAGTTACTTACTGTAATGTATCTTACTGTAATTACAGAGTAATGAATGACTTTCAAACACTGATAGTGTGGTAGCATATTCAATAAAATGCTTGTTATACATATAATTCTGAATATTTGATAAATTAGCCAAATTATATTCTTGTTTTAATTATGAAAATGATGCAGGCATGTATCAGAGTTTTATATTGGTTTTCTCTTCAGGGGCACTTCTGAAATATTTTGGAGCGCCCTTTGCAACTGCCACTGCCCAAGATGAGCAGCCATCCACCTCTTCAGCCACATAGCCATAATTCTAGATTGCACTCCAGATATTAGCCACACTGAACAGCTGTCAGGTTTGAATTGGATTGTGTCATTACAAGAGAAGCCCCATGTTGAGGAGTATTTCATGGGTTTTTTGGAAGCTGATGAATCCACAGGGAAGCATTTCACATCCATGATTTTAAACAGGCTAGAAGACCTGAAAATTCCCTTTGAGGACTGCAGAGGTCAGTCATATGACAATGGGGCCAACATGAGGGGAAAAAACAAGGGCATTCAAGCCAGGCTCCTGGAACTGAATCCTAGAGCTCTTTTTGTTCCCCGTGGAGCTCATACACTGAATTTGTTCTGGCTGATGCTGCAAAGGGGTCTATTCGTGCCACAAGTTACTTTGGGATTTTGCAAAAACTTTACAATTTGTTTTCAGCCTCCACTCAGAGGTGGGCCATCCTGAAAAAACATGCTAACATTACACTGAAGATGTGGTCTGAAACAAGGTGGGAAAGTAAGATCAACGACGTTGAGCCCCTAAGGTACCAAGCATCTGCAGTGAGGGAGGCTTTGATTGAGGTGAGAGACCACACCAAAGACTCAGTCATAACGATTGAGGCCCAGTCTTTGTCTGAGGAGGTGGGATCATACAGATTCAGCATTTGTACAGTGGTGTGGTATGACATCCTGAACCAAATCCACCATGTGAGCAAGCTCATGCAGTCTCCCAACATGCATGTGGATGTAGCAGTCAATCTCTTCAAAAACACAGAAAGAGTTCTCCACAACTACAGAGCAACAGACTTTTCAGGTGCACAAATGTCAGCCAAGGATATGTGTGAGGACATGAACATAGAGGCTGTTCTGCAACAGAAAAGACTGAGATATACAAAGCGGCACATTTCTTATGAGTCATTTGCTGAGCCATTGAGTGATGCCCTAAAGAAGCTGGAGGTGACCTTTTTTAATGTTGTTGCTGATGCTGCAGTGTCTTCCATCCAAGAGACATTCACCACTTTGGAAAATGTGGGAGAGAAATTTGGAGTACTGACACATTTTCCAAATCTCTCAAATGATGAGCTCACTGAACAGTGTAAAGCCCTCAGCGCTACTTTGGTTTTTCAGGACCAAGCAGACGTGAATGCCAGAGAGCTTGCACAGAAGATTAAGAATTTTCCTGACTTACCGTCAAAATCTATGACCTCTTTTGAGCTCCTGAACTTTGTGCATGGCAATGATCTCTCAGAAATTTACCTAAATTTGTGGACTGCTCTGAGAATTGCAGTTACTCTACCTGTAACTGTGGCTTCAGCAGAGAGGAGCTTTTCAAAGCTGAAACTTATAAAAACATATCTCAGGTCCACTATGGCTCAGGAACACCTCACTGGCCTTGCCATCATCAGCATCAATCATGCAATTACTGACCAGATTTCATATGATGATATTATTGAGGACTTTGCATCAAGGAAGGCAAGAAAGATTAGGATTTAGATGACAATTATCTCATATCAGTGTGTGTTGTGTGAAGTGCAAACATGATAAATGTGCAATTAGGAATGCCTTATTTGTATCTGCCTTTTACACTTAATATAATAACTGTGATATGCATGTCTTATTTTGACTTCTTTTTTATATTTAAAGTGCTTTTTTCCCAATATATGTAAGTTGTTATGTTTGTTAATGTGTGAGATAAATATTGGTTAAATTCAGCATGGTTCCAACAAAAGTTTTTACAATAAAATATGTTAACCTAAAATCCTTAATAGAGATTGACAGACCACGTGACTTTTGCACATTGCATGCCGGGAACTCGTGGCAAAACAATCCAAGTACCGCATCAAATGCAAGCATTTGCAGCATCGCAAAACGTTCATTCTCCGGTTCCAAAACCTTCTTGGTTTTTCTTTGCCCCCCAAAAAAGGTATGTACAAAACGAAGGAGAACAATGCCGGTCTGTACAAAGACAGACTCGACGAAAAGGCAAAGAAAAGACACGAGGAAAAAAATCAAAGGAGTGAAAGGGTCAGACCCTTACGAGCACACAGAGTGGACCAAAGACGTTAGCGTGCTGCCAAACTTTCACCGCGCTCATATTTATAATTATACGGTTCTTGGAGTGAGTGCATACACTCATGAAGTTTAGTAACTTCAGGTCACTGCAACAAGCCCAGTTACCGACGGATGGGTGCAGGACCTTGAAACGCACCGTGTAGAACGAAAGACCATCGTACGTATCATAAGTTTACCAGTCTCACAAATCGTCTTCATAAATACACATTCGTTAACCGTTTATTAATAGGACCTTTGAGCTCAATGGTAATTAATTAGTAGTGGAAATAATTTCTGGTTCGCATTACAGAAATGTAGCAGTGACAATAATATCGTATGCTGTAATCGTACTGGGCAATTAGTGATACAAAACAACAGTTTTATCCTGTGAATAAAAGTATATGTTTTTGTCAATGTACCATGGTAATAACAGAAGCGCTTCCACTGCCACCGCCTCTGTTCAAACATGGTCGTTCACAGTGGACATAGATGCTTCTTTCACTCCTCTTTCAAACCATCTGTCTTCTCCATCCAAAATGTGAACATTGTTATCCTCAAAGAGTGAGCTTTGACCTTTAGATGCAGATGGACAGTCTTGTCCTGTGGAAGTTGTAACGTCGGGTTGTGTTTAGTGGTTGAGAGGAGGCGGTAAAAACACTTAGCAGGATAGTCAAAAGAATACACATTCTTTGGGAATTCCACAGCGTGTTCTTTAATACACCTTTTCTTCATCAACCATATAAGCCCGGTTGAACGGCTGCAGCTTAACAAACATAGTGCACAGTGTTCGTACATGTCACGGCGGGGTACGCCGATGTGTGTGGAAACAGGACCCAAAAGCAGATGACGATGAGGAGTAGTAAGGTTTTAACAGAAAGGTGAGGCTTTATTAAAATGACGGCAGGGTTAAACCAAGAGACCAAAGCAAACAGGCAAAACACTAAGAAACAAAACACTAAACTGGCAAAAACACTAAGAAACAAAACACTAAAGGTACTAAGACCAAAAACTATATCTATGACCGAGGTGGAAATAAACAGGCTAAGACTATGACTATAACTGTAACTGTAACTCTGGTGAAATAAACAGACGAAAACTAGAACTATGACTGCGGTGATGTAAACAG
>NW_005187776.1:88342-89621 GCF_000239375.1 Pundamilia nyererei | reverse complement strand
AATGACAGGACCAGGAGAGGAAAGCTAAATACAAAGAACAAAGAACATATGACACTGTCAGAATAAAACAGGAAACACTAAAACTAGACATGGCAACACAAACTTAACAAACCTAATGCGTGATGAATAATACAAGAACCCAAAACATAGAAAACCAGAGGAACAATAAACAATAACTGCCCAAACTAAAGGCGGATAGGAAGTGACACAAAACTAATCACATAACAAAATGAGACAAATACAAACATGAACTCAGAGCGCTGGGTCAGAGACCCAGCCTGTTACAGTACAACCCATAATGTTGCAAAAAAAGGTGTCTGGAGGGGTAAAACATAAAATACGTCCGTCGTCATGCACTAGCGTGCAAGCACATGTCCACACAAATACAGAGAGGGCAGTGGCACATACCGATGACAACATTAACCCTCGACTTGGGTTGTCTTAAAGAGACACCACACCCTTGTGACTGTTACAAGGTGGCTCTTCTATGTTGTGCCATGTGTTTATGAAGTGGCTGTTTGGCCTCTCCTAGTGAGGTCTGAGCATTCCTCGCTACACTGCACATCATACACCACGTTGTTAAGTTTGTGTTTGGGAGTTTCGTCCTCTGAGTCTGAAGTACACCTGGATGTCGTGCTTGGAGAAGACTCTCCTGAGTTTCTCTGATGAAACTGCTACATAAAGGATGACAATGTTGTCCCGTTTGTCCCAAGTTAATGTCTGACCTTCTTTTCTGTGCATCTCTGTTGATTTGATGGAAGCCTAATTGTGATAACCACATCTAATCAAATCTATGTGTAACAGGTGACATTTAAATGTGGAGAAGAAGAGCATGAAGCATCATTTACCGTCAGATTCTTTGCATTCATTTGGTTTCCTTTTCACTGTGTTCATCCTAGGGAACATCTGCCATCAGTCTAAACATAAGCCTAAATGCTCACATTTAGTTACTTTGTGTGTCCTGCATTGGGGTCCTCTCCTCACCATTATTCCTGACAATACGCTATTTCAGTGCAATTTGCAGTAAATTCCATAAATTGTGAATAAATAATTTTTGTATGATTCCTTTAAATATTATTATCCCCATATTTTGCAGCCAGGGCTTTAGACCTTTTCCTTCATCCTGGAAAGTGCATCATAAAGAACAGGTACAGTGGGGCAAAAAAGTATTTAGTCAGCCACCGATTGTGCAAGTTCCCCCACCTAAATTGATGACAGAGGTCAGTAATTTGCACCAGAGGTACACTTCAACTGTGAGAGACAGAATGTGAAAAAAAAA
>NW_005187776.1:70417-86913 GCF_000239375.1 Pundamilia nyererei | reverse complement strand
GTGGGGGAACTTGCACAATCGGTGGCTGACTAAATACTTTTTTGCCCCACTGTATGAGCTAACAGCTTTACAGCAGTATTTTTATTACAGTGCTGTAGTAAAAAATAATGTGATTATAGGAATCCTGGATGGATAGAAAAACAGCAGGGACAAAGTGATTTGAGTAGATACATAGTAACAGAATGAAGGTATCAATTTATCTTGGATAAACCGTTTCTACAAAGTAATCTCTGCAAGTTTATACAAAATGTCATCATAACCTGGCCGAGACCCCTTAAGGACACCTATCCATGCTTTTTGTGGAAATGCTGGCTTGAGACATTTCAAGGGAATTTTCACTTTAACATCCTCTACTTCAATTCTGCATGCATGTGTGTGTCTCTCCACTGTACAACATCCACCTCACTGACAAAGAGAAGTACCTTTTGTTCCACCTCAAGTCCCCAATTACAGTAATCTTTTCCTCGGCTAATCCTGCAGCACACAACTTTGAAGTGGAGCGCTTCATTGAACATCAAAGTTGTCTTCTCACTCCTCTGCTTATGCCACTCACAGAAACTCTGTAATATAATGAGAGAACAAAGCATTAAGTGATGGCTTGAGGAGCCTTCACAAAGCAAATACACACCTTTTTCCAGGACTTTAAGCGTTCAGCCTGTTATTACTAAACACCAAACAAAGTTGCTGCACTCTGGTGACACTCTGCACCCTAAAAAATGCTGGATTAAAAATGACCCAATTTGTAACCCAACACTGGGTCAAATATGGTTCGAGCCAGTGCTGAGTTGTTTCAGTTTAACAGAGTTGGGTTACTGGTTTGACCCAGCACACTGGGTTAGGATAGTATCCAAAAATTGGGTCGAAACTTAGAACCCATCACAAGGGTTATATTACCATTAATGTTTGGGTTAAAATTTCTACTTGGTATAAAATTCAGCTCATAAAAACTAGATTCAAAGCAGATTTTCTCAAACAATATTTTTATTGCCATATGATACATAGACAGCAATGAAAGTAAAATGCAAGTAACAAAAACATATATAATGTTACGGTTCTGGGTCCGTTGGACCCAGTATTTTGAGTTTATTATGTTTTGGTTTATTTTTGCATTATGGATTGTTTTCTGATGTTCTGGTGCTTTGTTTATTATTATCATTATGGATCTGTTTCTGTTATTCTTGGTGAGGGATCAGTTCTTAGGTTTTGGGTTCTCATGTGTATTGCAGTTTCTGTTCAGTGTCTAGTCTGTCTCTCAGTGTCATGTCTGCATCTGGTTTAGTAATTCTTGTTTCCTGTCTTATTGTGAAAGTCTTTGTCTTATGTTAGTGTGTGCAGCTTAGCTCCCCCATCTCGTTAGCCCTGATCTCCCCCAGCTGTGTCTCCCTTCTGTGGCCCATTCCCTCATTACTACCCTGTGTATTTAAGCCCTGTGTTTTCCCATGCTCGGTGTCGCGTCGTACCCTCAGATTATACCTGTGTGTTTTTTGGTTTCTGTATTCACGTCACTTCACGTTTGGCTCTCATGTCAGCAATAAAGCTGAGGTTTTGATTTACAATTCTGTGTTCGAGTCCTGTGCTTGGATCCTCTCCGCCTGCCCGCACACAGAGCCCTCACATATAATTCATTATATTATATCCATTACTTCAAATCAATCTTTGGTTACAGCACATGTACATGTTAATACACATGAACATATGCTATGTAAAGCTGGCTCTGTTTTTAGAACAAATTACATGTAAAAACTCTTAACTTTTAAAAAAACTGATGAATTGATGATTTTTTTCAGTGCTTAACATACATCAACACTTTGGAAAAGTGAGAGGGCTCACAGCTAAATGAGCCCTCATTCATTTGATCATATTTGAGTCATGTCCTGGGATTCATCTATTCCTGGGACAGACGACAGTGTGAAGGAATTCCCAAACCTGGGTGCATGACTTTGCTGGGCGCAAACAAAAAATGCTTTGAAGCAGCCATCAACAGACCTTAGATTGCTGCAAAAACAGAAACGAATCTATCTTCTAGTACCAGCAAAATGAACATTTTCTTGGGGTTCTTTGATCCTTTGGTGCTGAATTCCTCTTCCTGATAGAACAAAGCATTTTCCTGACATTGCGTAGACACTCCTCCAGAAATCCACTTGCTGGCCTATGAGTTCTGCAAGGGCTGAACCACACGTCCTATAATTTTTAAACAAAATAAAAGGGTCAGTAAAGTAAGATTTCAAAGATTATTTGCAGTTGTTTGGTTAACGTTAAGTTGTCTGTAATCCTGGAGCGGTGAGCTCCAACACTGTGCCTGACATTTGCTCAGAGAGGACAACAATGAAGCAGACCAGTCTGTGGTTGTGAATGCTTGCAGTTAATTGTTAGGAGATGGACTAAGCCAAGGTCAAGTATCATGTTTCACACACTTTATACAGTCACAAGGTTGTACAAACCTTTTTGCCAACTTTGCAATAGATTTAAACAAATGTTATTATTTATGCATCTATAGTGTGCATATGACTGAGTGACATATAATGTGCATACATGTTTTAAAGATATGGAAATTGAGTACATACAAACTGCATATTTATTTTTCTAATCACAATGACACTCAGTATACTGATTGAAAAACTGACCAGTATTCGGGTTTTTTAATTGTTGTTGTGTGTATCCACTGAAGTGTAGATATTTATATATCCTGTGCCACGACAGTCCTTTAGACATGGAAACTGACCTGCTATTGATGATGCCAAAATTGCCTTTATTCCGGAAGTTGGGCTGCAAGAAAAAACAGTTGCACTTAATACAGTTTCATAAACAAAAACTTTACATTTCTGTAGATTTCTCTTAAAATAAACAAATACAAAGAGCAGAAGCTTTGGAAAAAAAAAGAAATCAAGCATTTTTGACTGATCCTCTTTGTTTTCATCACCCTGTGCACACACTATAGGAGCTGCCACTGGAGTCATTTTACTCGGGCCAGCACAGCGCCCTGACGCTAAATGTAGCCACAGTGAAAATGCCACACACACACACACACCACCAACAACAAAAACCTTAACTGATTTAGTTTATGTACAAGAAATAAGAAATCCATAGCGCTCCATTAAGTGTAAAATAAGTATCTGGACCCTCCATCCTTCATGTACGGATATGTGCTGGTGTTCCTCAAGACTGGCAACCAAAGATCCCCCTCAGGTGAACTTCACAGATGTTCTAAACTTAAATAATTAAAGTTAAAACATATATAATGTTAATTTTATAATAATTGAATATACTTGTGATGGCTGCAGTTACAGCCACACGGTGGTAAAATCTACCAAACATCAGTCTTACAATAGAGGGTTAACCACAACATTACACTTACATTTTTCTTTTTTTAAATATAGGATTTAATTTACAGGGTAATAACGAATTGGTTTTGGTTTAGAATGAATTTACTTATACAATCACGTAATACTGTATTCTAAAATAAGTGCGCACATTTTAGTTTACACTGTTATGTATGTCTGATTTAATCTTTCTTTATTTTCTGAGTTACCTCAGTGGCAGCTGCTCCCAGTCCCTGGTTGATGAGCTAAAAGGTTGAAAAGGGGCCGAGTTTTGTGTGTTCTACGCCTTTCTGTGTTTTTGTTGGCTGATCAGCCACTGTTTAAGTTTCCCCTTTGTCTCGTTTAGGTAGGTTAGTTTGTTTGAGTTAGTAGTATTGTTTGTTGCCAGGTTTTGAGAAGAGTTCTGTTACTTTGACCTCTTTTATGGGCCCAAGATTTTGAATTCTCTGTATAATCTAACCAAGTTTGTTTTAGGGTCAAATAAAAAATATTTTTTTCACTTTAACCTGTGCCTGACGTTCCTTCACTGCTCGGTCCGTCACAATACTCAAAAGTTAGCGAGGATAACATTTCTCATTTTTAATTTTCATTAAAGTGAATGTACATAGATATAAGCAAGCCTGATTGCACAGCTTGTGTATCCGGGACCGATCATTCGGACAATTAAGTCGGTGACTTTCGTCTGTGAAGTAATGACAGGCTGCTTTCACCCAGTGTGATAGAGTAGCTAGCACGGCCTCCATCTAAGTGAAGAGCAGATTAGCTGTATACTGAGTAGGGTCCGAGTGCAACTTAGCCTTGTGTGTTGACTAAGAACCAAATGGCTTAATACAAACGATATTTAGAAGGCAGTAAATTAGTGTTTTTTTTTTTACTTTGATTACACGTAAACTTCGGAGTGGTGGACCTTAAAGCTACCGAGGTCTCATGGTGAGGATCGAAGATGGTGGCTAAATATTGGTGGTGGCAGTATAAATGCTCACATATGTTGCTGTTGCCATCACGTTTTCATTAGTAGCAAGCTAGTGTTAAGGGTTCAAATATTGAGGAGGGATACAGGAGGGATTCAAAATCACAACACTGGTCCAGGAGAGTCGGTCAAACGATGATTTTAATGAACACACGTGTGGGAGATGAACACTGTACGCAGACAGCATCGATCTCATGCGAACAATGCACAATCAGTTGTTTTTATACCTTCAGGGTATTGTTTATGACGCCCCCTCATGCGCCAAGCAGATACAATACATGCATAAGTTTCAAAACCACAAATGTCCTGGTGACGACTTTTGACACAGTGAAAAGAACATCGCCTCCATCTCCATGCCAGGTGCCTTTCCTGTAGCCCATCTCGCTCTCGCTTCTCCAAAACCTCAGGGCATGCTCTGCAACAAAAACTGTCAATTTTGCAGACTCAAAATGCAGTTGCAAGAAAAATATGTCTGAACTCTTAACTAGAAATGAATCTACCTAAGATGTGTGTGTATATGGCGCACAACCAGACAGAGTCCACTCTCATATGTGTAACAATCTACTAAAACCATATATGTAATATATTGAATAAATGCTGTAAATGAATGCCACTACTCAAAGCTTAATATTAAGATTATAAATGAATAAAAGATAACAATGAATAACCTGGTTATTCAAATAGCCTTATCCAGACAGCTCCTCAAAATAACCACCAAAAAATGCACACTTTACAGAGGATACAAAGACATTTCAGAAGTACACTTCCTGACTTATTCTGAGTCATCTGTTACCAAGCAAACTCAAACGTAGCAGGTTGCTGAATACACTCAGGCCTTTATTCAGGCCTGTTTCTAGATTATATGTGATATATGTATTGTAAGCATGTATGCAATCCTTCCATAGCTCTAAGCCACTTTGCTCAATAGATCGGCCGGACATCGTGCCGGACGAAGCTTTTGACCATCAATTAACTGACCGAGCTTCAGCTCTTTCATAAGCACCAAAATGCAATGTGTATAAAATGATTACAGTTGCTCCTGCAATGAAAGATTATTATATGATTATGATACCACCTGTAATACAGACTTTAATGTAATGTTAACAGCTTCAATAAATGCTTTAACGCAATGCTTGTTACGTGGTTCTAATGCAATGATAATACTGATAATAAAATAGCAGTAAAATAACTTGTTTAATCCCACACTAGCTAAGCGCAGGGATGCACGTGCCCTTTGCGCGGTCTAGTGAACGAGGGGAAAAAAGGGTCAAAGTATTAGCGCAATCTATCTTTAAAAAATGTTTTCCCACAAATGCAACACCCAATCTCATGCTTTCTTCGTTCTATATACAGTGATCTCTAAATAGTTTGTCAAACAGAGCAGCCTCAGCCTCGTTTCAAATAATAACTTTAAAAGATGATATCAAGCATTTTTAAGTAGAACTAGCGTTCTTCATCACAAGCTAGCTGGCGTTATCTGTTAATAGACCTTTAATGAGTAGGTAAAGTTCTAGAATAAACCAATAAATTATCAACCCTATGATTTTCAAACTGTTAGAATTCACTTTTTACTTTTACTTTTTATTTCATACTAGAAGAGTCCAGTGATATCTGATCAGGACACAGCTCAGCTGAAAACGGCAGTTTGTGAAGAATGATGTGGCTTCTTCTGAGGCTTATCTTCGGCCCATCAATTTGGTAAAATTTTGACCTAATATTTTATCAAAGCTGCCCAACCTATGACCCAACATAATTAGTCAAGCGGTGGAGTGAATTGAAGAACCCTGCACATCACCTACCCAACTCGTGAGTCATGACTTTTGAACCAGTAACCCAGCTTACGAACCTATGGCTTTTACCCAGAAGTTGAGTTATGAAAATAACCAGCATTTTTTAGGGCGTACGAATTCCTAAACAGATTTTGAGAGAAAACTTTTAAAAACAAGATTTCAGGGCAAGTTAGGCTACAGCCTACTTTATTCAATGGTCGAACGCTGCACTGAGGTCTAGCAAGACAAGCACAGAGATGAGTCCACTGTCAGAGGCCATAAGAAGATCATTTGTAACCTTCACTAAAGCTGTTTCTGTGCTGTGATGAGCTCTGAAACCTGACTGAAACTCTTCAAATAAACCTCTGCAGATGATCTGTTAGCTGTTTGACAACTACTCTTTCAAGGATGATTGATATGAAGGTTGGAGATTGGCCTATAATTAGCTAAGACTGCTGGGTCTAGAGATGCTTTATAAGTAAAGGTTTAACTACAGCCACCTTGAAGGCCTGTGGTACATAGCCGATTATTAGAGATAGGTTGATATTTAAGACTGAAGCATTAAGTAATGGTAGGACTTTAATTTACCACTTTAATTTTGAAAATATTTCAAGGAAAAACTGAAGAACAATGCCAGATGCTCTCGAGAGCACGAGGTGGAAATAATAACCCTCATCGTATAGAAAAGTTGGCCGGTCAAAAGGCTCCAAAATATTACATGGTGCACAGTCTGAAGACAAAAAAAGAGATAACGTCTCAGTTTTCTTCATTTACATGAAGAAACTTGGATAAAAGGTTTCTGAAAACCCCACACCTTGGAAGGAGTTTACAAAAATATCTAAACTGATCTAAGTTGCTGACTGCATGTAGACAAAAGGGCAAAATGCATTTTTGGCATGTGGACAGGGCCCTTTAACTTTAAGACTTAGTGCCTGCTGTGTTGGCCTCTCATATCTGTGTCATATCAGCATAACACAACTTAGTATCATGCATAAAGTAATCATTCCTCTCTGTGTAGAATCCTCAAAGTTCACTAGTGTTTATACTACACCTCCCAAGGCTGCCAAACACAGTCACAGTCCCTGGGAAATAATGTTCGTCATGCTTTGTACAGCATGTTGTGAATTCCAAAGTACGCCCTAACCCCTTTATTGTTTTGGTTCTGTCAAAAGATTCAGGGACTAGACTTCCAATGAGGAGAGACAAGTGTGTACTTGTGTAGCTTAAATTTTAAGAGACAAGTCTGTCCACCAAGGTAAATAAACTGCAAACTTTGATCCCAAGAGTAATTTTTAAAGAGTTCCCCTTTAATGGCATGAAATTATTTCTTATTTAAGGTTTAATCTCAAACTGCTCTCTCCTCTCCTACTGATGTCACATGTGAGCATGTACCTTTTAAGATGAAGTGGGGTATAAAATTACCCTTTCCTTATAATTCATCAACCTCCACTGATCATCGTATTGAGCTGGTTTTACATCAGTAAATGTGAAACTCCCTCTCTGCTGTGCCCATGTTTAGGTGAAGCTGTGTCAGAGTTGATTGATTGTTCTACCTGTAAGTTAATTTAACACAAACTTTACTGGGTAATCAATTGAATCAAGAAAATCCCTCTCAACACTTAATAGAAACACACATTTTATTCTTCACACAGTGAGTAGATCCTTTAGCATTAAGCAGCAGTGTTTCTAATGGTTTTTGCTTTTGAGGACTTGTGTGTGCAGGAGAGGATTTTGCAGGCATTTCTGATATAAATATCACTACCAGTAACCTTTGTTTCTTCTTTTATCAGTTTTAACCTCCTAAAATCAAGATTGATATGACATTGACCTGCATGCTAAGTATCCTCATTTACTTATCCTGTAAAACAAAGACTATTTATTAAGGATTAAAATCTTAAAAGCTCTATTAAAAACCATTTAATTAAAATGGCAGTGTAGTTCCACGGTGCAGTACTAAGCGCATTTCAGCATTTTTTGCTGCCTGAGAGAACAAAGCCATTAATGGCCAATGTTCTGCTAATAAATTCCATGTCCAGTTTTTCCAAGAATGGAAGGATGACACATTTGGCTGATCTGGATAAGGCCCATGCCATAAGGCAGCTCTAAACTGGTCTTCTGGAAAACATAATTGCAGCATTATTTTGAGTGAGCAGTTTATCCAAATTGTCAGAGACAGGCCACCAAGTGGGCATCTCAACAGGATGATGCCACAAGTTGATGCCCTTTCCTCACCCTGTCAGCACTTAGGAACTGTAGGTAGCCTTCAAGGTTTGCAGGATGATGTGACCGGCAGATTTCTACCCAGATAATCCAGATGAGACTGCATAAAGCCAATCTAAGGTCTCATAGGGTATCTTAAGCCTATGCCAGTCTATTGTGGCTGTGTATGGTTTTTTCACACACATGTTGAGGCTCCTGCATGTTAAATGAAAAAAAACTGTTGCCAATAAGTCACGTTTCTTCAAATTCTTTTCCAACTGTATAAAATGTATCCCCAGGAAACATTGTTATAGCAAAGAAATAACTGACCAAACACAAATTTTCTTACTTTGTGAAAAGTTTAAACAGTAATATAACAGATCTGTAAATTTATCACTTTTTAAAGAGAGCATAACAGCATTTGCATTAGAGATGGGTATTATCCCTGATTTCTACATTCAGTTAAGTTCAATTTTGACTCAGACAGTGATAATGCATAAAATAATGATTTTTGATGGTAAACTGGTCTTAAAGTACACTGAGAGAGCTGTGCAGAAGGTGTGGTTTTAAAATGGTGGAAGCAGAACTGCCAAAGTAAGAAATTCAAGTGTAGATCTGATCTTCTTTTGCTACTGGTTCAGTGAATTTTGGTCGGAGTGACAAAACCTGCAGTTTTAACCATCTGCAGGCAGACGTTGCAGATTTGCAACAGTTAAGAACTAACAACCTGATTGCCCCACATACATATTTTATGAGGTTTTTTTTACTCAGAAGTACCACTGCAGGACTTGGTTGTGCATTAGCAACAAAAAACTTAATTTGGGCCTGAGAGGGTTAAGAATCTGTGTGATGTTGGCTTTCAAAGCGGCGCGAGCATAAAGTGCGACCCGATGCCATGTCCACATGCGTGGCGTCGGGTCACGCTTTGTGCTATCATCTTTTTGCGGACTCTGTTTTACCTTCTCTTTAATCGTTTGCTGTTTTAATAGTCTGGCGGTTGTTGAAACAGTTTTGAAAGCTTTAAGCTGAGATTCTGGCGTTTCTGGCAAAATACATTTATATTTAAAAATGATTCAGGATTCTTTTTTAAACCCACTCCTAAATCACATGGCACTGGAGCTTTTGGGTTCTGTGTGTTGTAAGGTAGGGCCTCTTTTGTCTTTTTTTGGTTTTACTTGTCTGTCTCATTGTAAATTCTGCTTTGAAAAGGTGGGACCTAAAACTAGCCACCGTATCAACATGTAGTCACTGTGGGGGTAAAGTAAGTACAAAATACTAAACTGAGCAAAATATTACTTAGAAACATGCAATATTTAGTTACACTAATCTGACCTCCAATATGTGAAGGGCGTCTTAGTGTAACTCCTGAACTGTACACATAGTCGGACTGCACTCTGGAAGAAATACATTTTTACTTATTATCTAATAAAAAAGAAAGTTCAACAATCGTTGACATCAACACCCTCTGTAAGCCTCCTGATCTTTGGAAAAAAGAGGGAAAATTTCATACACCTGTTATAGGGACGACAGTTGGTGACTGAAGAATGTATTAACTTAGCTGTACTCAAGAGAAAACTTCTCTCTCTCTATGTCTTTATCTGTCATTACTGTCATATTGTAAAGAATAAAACATGTAAATCTATGAGGCGCTTAAGCGATATAAAGTCCACATAACATTTGAAAGCCTGTACATCAGACTTGTGAAATATGATTAGAAGTAGTCTCAGAGTGGGTTATTTCAGGATACAGTTAGATTACCTGTAATCCCTTCCCAGTCCCAGCTGTGGTCTGATTGGGTGGAACTCTGCAGATGCAGATTTAGTTGTCACATGTATATTGTTCAGCCTACTCAGATTGAACACACACACACACACACACACACACACACACACACACACACACACACACACACACACACACACACACACGTTGCTCCACTTCAAAGACAGAGGAAACAAGTCATTAAGATCAAACAGGCTCATTAGGAAAGTATGGTTGTGATGTGAAGCTAAAGTACCTGTTTGAGCCAGACGTAAGAGGGATTTGCGAGACGGGAACTGTACTGCTTTTGGTCTGTGAGCTCTGTGGAGGAAGGAAGTAGTGACTGTGAATTGTTGTTAAACAACTGTGGATTAATTGCCCCCCTAGTCCATCCACTCCATCATCTTGTAGCTGTAGGAACCCCTGGAAAATGAGATGGTACATCTCAAGAGGATTATCCATATAAAAGAGCTGAAGGCTGCTGAATAGTTTGCCAGAAAAGGAGATTAGTCAGCTCTACGCATGTTTTAAATTCCTTCTGAACAACAGTTTAATGAGAAACTTTTATGTGCTTTTTAATGTTAGTTTAGCTCATTTCCTTCAATTTGTACAGTAATTGTTTGATTAGTGATGATTTTCTTAATATATGATTTTGTTGTTCTTCTCATGCTGTTATCATTTTTAATGAAAAATTATAGCAATCCTTGATCAGTCTGTAGCTCTGGGGATGCATGTGTCTGTTTTGTTTCTTTATTAACTGACAACTATTGAATGAACTTAATGATGTAGGCATTTTTACTGTGTAATATGTCCAACTGCTTAAGTCAAGTAACAATGTCTGGGGCAGGAAAATGACACTAACATTGAAAAACTGCCACTTGAAGCAGGCTCCAGCCAAAAGCCAATCAGCCCCAGCAGACTTTTAAAATTCCCAACAAGGTACGGACCGATCCTGGAGGCAGGGGCTATACAGGTCAGGGGTAGCCTGCCCAGCAGCTAACGCAGTCTCTTTAAAAACACTTACAGAAGCACGAGACTTAAATCGGCAATTCTGTATTTCGATCATATGGACTGGATCATTTCACTGGATGAATTTGCGGCATACAGTGGGGCAAAAAAGTATTTAGTCAGCCACCGATTGTGCAAGTTCCCCCACTTAAAATGATGACAGAGGTCAGTAATTTGCACCAGAGGTACACTTCAACTGTGAGAGACAGAATGTGAAAAAAAAATCCATGAATCCACATGGTAGGATTTGTAAAGCATTTATTCGTAAATCAGGGTGGAAAATAAGTATTTGGTCACCTCAAACAAGGAAAATCTCTGGCTCTCACAGACCTGTAACGTCTTCTGTAAGAAGCTTTTCTGTCCCCCACTCGTTACCTGTATGAATGGCACCTGTTTGAACTCATCATCTGTATAAAAGACACCTGTCCACAGCCTCAAACAGTCAGACTCCAAACTCCGCCATGGCCAAGACCAAAGAGCTTTCGAAGGACACCAGGAAAAGTATTGTAGACCTGCACCAGACTGGGAAGAGTGAATCTACAATAGGCAAGCAGCTTGGTGTGAAAAAATCAACTGTGGGAGCAATCATCAGAAAATGGAAGACATACAAGACCACTGATAATCTCCCTCGATCTGGGGCTCCACGCAAGATCTCATCCCGTGGGGTCAAAATGATCATGAGAACGGTGAGCAAAGATCCCAGAACCACACGGGGGGACCTGGTGAATGACCTGCAGAGAGCTGGGACCAAAGTAACAAAGGTCACCATCAGTAACACACTACAACGGCAGGGAATCAAATCCCGCAGTGCCAGACGTGTTCCGCTGCTGAAGCCAGTGCATGTCCAGGCCCGTCTGAAGTTTGCCAGAGAGCACATGGATGATACAGCAGAGGATTGGGAGAATGTCATGTGGTCAGATGAAACCAAAGTAGAACTTTTTGGTATAAACTCAACTCGTCGTGTTTGGAGGACGAAGAATACTGAGTTGCATCCCAAGAACACCATACCTACTGTGAAGCATGGGGGTGGAAACATCATGCTATGGGGCTGTTTTTCTGCCAAGGGGACAGGACGACTGATCCGTGTTAAGGACAGAATGAATGGGGCCATGTATCGTGAGATTTTGAGCCAAAACCTCCTTCCATCAGTGAGAACTTTGAAGATGAAACGAGGCTGGGTCTTCCAACATGACAATGATCCAAAACACACCGCCCGGGCAACAAAGGAGTGGCTCCGTAAGAAGCATTTGAAAGTGCTGGAGTGGCCTAGCCAGTCTCCAGACCTCAACCCCATAGAAAATCTGTGGCGGGAGTTGAAAGTCCGTGTTGCTCGGCGACAGCCCCAAAACATCACTGCTCTCGAGAAGATCTGCATGGAGGAATGGGCCAAAATACCAGCTACTATGTGTGCAAACCTGGTAAAGACCTATAGTAAACGTTTGACCTCTGTTATTGCCAACAAAGGTTATGTTACAAAGTATTGAGTTGTATTTTTGTCATTGACCAAATACTTATTTTCCACCCTGATTTACGAATAAATTCTTTACAAATCCTACCATGTGGATTCATGGATTTTTTTTTCACATTCTGTCTCTCACAGTTGAAGTGTACCTCTGGTGCAAATTACTGACCTCTGTCATCATTTTAGGTGGGGGAACTTGCACAATCAGTGGCTGACTAAAAACTTTTTTGTCCCACTGTATATGTTTTCCGAAACAAGCTTGAATTTTCCAATTTTTAGGAAACAGATCTGATCAATCAGATTAGATCTGCATTTGGCAACAAGTGCGCTCGTGACCCATATCACGAACAAGTGCTGAACACTATTACTAATACTATTTTCCCTCAGACAGTCAGGTAGACGCTGCTCTGGATTGATCGGTTATCTGAAATGATTTCTTTACCTCAGATATGCTTCCAAGCCTCAACAGCTTCAACTCCTCGATTAAACCATGAAATTCTTCCTGCTGCGGCTGTTTTCTCATGAGAAGAACCCAGAATCTCAGTTTCACAGGACCGAGCTTCATCAGGACCAGCTCATCATCCTTGATGTAAACTTCTTTTTTTCCTGAACTTGATTACTGAGCCAATTAAATATGAATGGGGCAGGTGTTTTTGTCCCATTAACAGTGCCTGGAGCTTATCAAGTTGAGAGGCCAGCAGTTTTTTCTGGTTGTTTGTGACCATCCATAGTGGATAAAAAGTCTCTGACTGGAGAGTGATATTTCACTGCTTTGAGATCAGTTACCATCTGTTATTTCCATGGACACAGAGCTAGCATCGGCAAGTAAACACTCTGATTTATCACTGTAACAGATGACTTTTATGTTGCTAAACCATTAATAACATGTCTAGTGGTTAGAAATGAAAGCTTTGACAATGGAAAGGGAAACTTCTGCCCTGCCCAGTTTAATAAAGCAAGCTGAAGAGGTGATGGTTCCACCAATGCTTTCAAATTGGGATCTATACGAAATACCTTTGTTGACCAAATGTATTAAGTTTAACCAGATGTTTGCTTATTCACCATTTTCACTTTTTATTATTTTTTCCCACTGTTGACGTTTACATCACATGACTTAGTGCTCAAGCCTTTTCATTCAGTGGTGATTTCTTTTAAATATCAATATACTTAAAATCAAGTTATAGGCTTTTGTTTCTGAACTGATTAAAAGTTGTTTTTAAAAGAAAAGCTTGCACTTCTTCACATTTCCTGCAGGACTCTAAAAGCAGGACACCAGTTAGAGTCTATGTGCTTCTGATTGTGAAGTGATGAGGGAGGCATTGGATCACTATCTTTGGTTTCCCTTCATTTATCTACATACATATGCCCTAAAATAACTACATACCCCCACATACATCAGAAAAAATAAAGTATAATTTTGCTAAATCAGTGTTATTCTTGAAATGTAGGAACATGGTGTTGTACTAAACAACATACACAATGTGAAACACGAAACACAGCACCATTGTGATTAAAACAGCATCAGACTGATAAAACTGTATCACTGATCTTGTAGTAATTTACTGTTAAACGACTGGTTCCATCTGCAGATATGAGATGTGCTGACATGTGAATCATCAGATAACACTGTGATTTCCCGAGGACACCGTTTTATAAGTATCAAAGGGGGCAGGTCCCCCTCTAATGACTATTCAGTGCAAAACAACTCTCCTAGCACAAACACATGTATGACTGTGATCTCAATTAGCAGCTGCACAGCATCTCCTCCAGTATCACCTCCATCTCTGACTGCTTGGCAACAACGGAGAAGCCCGAAGGAGGACTGATCAGATCTCTTTACAGTTCAGTACTGATTCTAGTTTCTAACTGATATTACCATTATCTTATCTGACCTTGTCTTGAATTTGTGGGATTTAATGCATTATAAATGACCTCTCCGGATAAGGATATACTGAATATTTTCATTGATTTGAACATTATGGCATAATGACAAAGCTGTGATCTCACAGGATGATGGTTTTGGACCTGTTTGCCAGTCTTTGGTTTGCATGCGCTCTCTGTGAGATCTCACCAGGAACTTCAAGTTCCTCTGAAAGATATTGATTGTATGTTAATTAGTGACTCTGAGTTGGTCATGGATGTGAATGTGTTAGGCCGTGTCCACACTAATACGTTTTCGTTTGAAAATGCATCGTTTTCTCTACATTTTGGCCTCCCGTCCACACTGAGACGGCGTTTTCTCTCATGGAAAACGCTCTCGAAAATGCATACGGAAACGGTCACGTCGGAGTGTGGACGGAGAAAACGGAGACTTTCTAAAATGATGACGCATGTTAGTCATGTGATGCAGTCATGTGACCAATTAAACAAAGATAGTGGAGGGCATTATAGAGCAGGTGTTTTGTTTGCTCTCAGTTTTGACAGCCCTATTAAAGATTAATATCAGTCTGTAGATGCTGCAGAGAGCTTCTTTAATTCTCACTCGCTTTTGCAACTTTGTACTTTTGTGTTACTCACAGCAACAACTTCACCTCATTGCCCATTTAAAAGTCCATTTAAAAAACTTGGTGCTTTTCCTCGACATTTTGCCGCGACGTTTCAAAGAGCCGGAAAGTAAATAAGCGGCAGACAGAAATGAGGCAGGTCTCACGTTTCGCGCATGCACAGGACTGGAACGTAGCCGTTTCAATGTGGATGCGCAACTCTGTGAAAACAACTGAAAACGCTAGTGTGGACGTGGAGTGTTTTCAGAGAAAAACGCAGTTTTCAAATCCATCCGGGCCAGTGTGGACAGAGCCTGAGCCTGAGGCTATGTCCACACGTACACGGGTATTATTGAAAACGGAGATTTTCCGTTTTCATTTAAAACGCCGCCAGGAACATGCCAAAGCAACAGGTGGCGATATATTCCTAACCATGTAGAAATGTCGGCCAATCAGAAGTCTAGAAGCCTCAGTGGGAAATAGTAAACAAAGATGGAGCATAGTAGCAGAACAGAGTCGTATGTGTGGAGGGACAGTAACTGTGTGCGTATGTGTAAGCATTTAAACACTGCAGAAAGTAAAATTAACAATAACAATATTGTAGAAATTCATTTCACCGAAACAATAACGTGGCGCACAGTGTGACGTCAAAAATGGCGCACACCTTTGACGCTGCGTTTTCTCCGTTTTCTTCATCGACACGTAAACACAGTGACCAAAAACGCTGTTTACGTGTGGACGAAAACGCATAGAAAAACTGTGTTTTCTAAAATACCCGGGTACGTGTGGACGTAGCCTGAGACTGGCTGACACTTTGTGTTCCCCACGTAGTGTCACCTGTGATTGGCTTCAGCACCTCTGCTAGCCTGCACTGGACAAATTCAGATGTGGCAAGATTACAGAGTAATAACAAGAGATTTGTTTTTACATTATTGTATTCTGTTGCCTACGTTGTAGAGGGTGACTTTGCCTCCCTACCTAAACAGTGAAATAAACACAGTCGGGGTTACAGTGGGATTCAGCAGGTGAGAGAACACTAATATTGGTTGTAGTGGCTCAGCGAGGGGAAAAGAATCACAACTCAACTTTCATTTCTAATGTGAGCTTCAGTAGATTTTCTTAGTGTGCAGGATGTGATCAGCTGACCTGCTGCTCTTTACACAACTTAATTCAATGAGACGTCATCAATGTTTCACAGCTGTGTTGGCTAATGTCCATCCCCTACACAGTTTATACGGTCTTTATTTAGAAATCACGGACAAACAGTATCCCACATTCTTGATTTTTAGTTCCCAAACACTTGTTGTAATGACTAACTACTCCTGACATTTTGGAGATGTTAGCTCTTTATACAGGGAGTGCAGAATTATTAGGCAAATGAGTATTTTGTCCACATCATCCTCTTCATGCATGTTATCTAACTCGAAGCTGTATAGGCTCGAAAGCCTACTACCAATTAAGCATATTAGGTGATGTGCATCTCTGTAATGAGAAGGGGTGTGGTCTAATGACATCAACACCCTA
>NW_005187776.1:56541-69224 GCF_000239375.1 Pundamilia nyererei | reverse complement strand
ATAGCTAAAACTAAAAACAAACTGAAAACTACTTCCAAAAACATTCAGCTTTGATATTAATGAGTTTTTTGGGTTCATTGAGAACATGGTTGTTGATCAATAATAAAATTATTCCTCAAAAATACAACTTGCCTAATAATTCTGCACTCCCTGTACAGTAAACTTACAGTGGGATACAAATAATATCAGGCTGATCCTGCCAAGATTTGTTCCCTCGGTTCAAATCATGGACAAACAGTATCCCACAGTTGTTTATGTTTTTGAATCCATTTTGCACAGAGAGGCATTTTTTGAAAAAGGTATTGATAGCAATGTTGAATATTATTACACAGGAATAAAACAACTACACATAAAATAATTACACCGTGACGCCTCTGCCTTTCTAAATGGAGGGACAGTAACTGCGTGTGTGTATGCAAGCGTGTAATACCTGAAGATAGTCAGATTAACAGTATTTTGTCTCTATCTGCCATTCTGCAATTCATCTCATGTAAACAATAGTGTGGCGCACAGCGTGACGTGAAAAAAGGCACATACCTTTGACGTTGCGTGACGAACTCTGTATTCCTCGTCCACACGTAAACACAAAAAACGGTGTTTAGGTAGTGGGGGACGCGAACATTTTTCTTGTAAAACAAAGGGGGGCCTAGCAAAAACACTTTGGGAACCACTGTAACCTAACATGAGCATCACAGCCACAGCTTTACTGTGAATTCACCACAGTACTGCAGCTAACTGGTTTATCCTGCACAAGACTGCCCAGTGTTTTCATGCAACATTTCATTAACACAATAAAGTTAGTAATAGCTTAGATTATTCTGCAGAATGTTTCACAATGTGAACATTTATCAAAACATAACGTATACAAATCCAATCTGTGATTAAAATGATGAGATTTCATGTAAGCTGGGCAGTCCTTACCAGTAAATCTAACCCCTTGTCTTCCTCTCCTGTCCTGTCTTATCTTTCTCCATCTCTGAGTTAAGTTAGCTCTCTTTTTTCTCTCTCTGTGAAAAACAGCAGATGGACCTTTAGCTAGCAACACACTGTTTGACAAACTGCATACAAACAGTTTGTGTGTTTTCTGAGCTGATAGAAACACTGTATTTGAAATTACCTGACAAAACAACGTCACCATCTTCATCCTCTTCAGTAGCGCTAGCTACATTCTGAAATACCACAGCCCCAGCGTGCTTACAGCTGCACTCCTTCAAGCGCACTTTAACTGCCGAGTGTCGACCCTCAGCTGTGGCTCTGGCAAGCTTTGAGTGAAAAAATAAAACTAAGTTTTTAAATGTTGCAGGCATAGTCTTCCCTTCAAGAAAGCAGCTTGATGAGTAATGTATCTGTGCCACAGGATGAATGTTGTGATCAAAATGATCGGATTCGTGAAGCTGAACTTAATCAATTTTACGTAAACGATCAGCATTTATTCGGGTTTGAATGCAGGCATTTGTAAATCACTTTTTCTTGTGGTCAGATTGATTTGTATTTGTGTGCATTGAAGCGCGCAAATTGTTGCACACATTTGTAAAGCTTAGTTTACACTTTTGCATCATATTGCATTTACAACCTTTTTGAAACACATTTAATGGATTGGATTTTATATAGCGCTTTTCAAGGCACCCAAAGCGCTTTACAATGCCACTATTCATTCACTCTCACATTCACACATCTTTGGATACACATACGTATGGGAGGAGGTTTTCTCCAACATAAACATGATTCATTTTCCACAAGCAATGAACTCAAATTAAACCTGCAACATTATGTTTTATTTAACAGTAAGCCTGCACGTGCAACGTGTTGTTTTTTCTCCTCTTCAACGCGTTTGTTAAAGAGTCGTTAAAAAGTTTAAAAAAGGTCTTATTATTTGCCAAAAATTCTACTTAAGTCCTGTCATGGTTTCGGGAGGTCTGTTTGGTTTCTTGCATAGTTATGATGTTCTACTTTTTGAGGTTTTTCCTCAGCTGGAGTTTGTGGGCAGGCTCAGGCTGAGTTTCCTGGTGGATTCCTCCTCTCTCACACCAGGGGAAATCATGTTGTTTGGCACGTAGAGTTATATTGGACAGATGGTGCCGCACTCCCTCGCCAGACTGTCTCTATCTCTTCAGTGACAATCAGGCAACTTCTGCATTGCAGAAGACCTTGATGTCTTTGCGCGGTTAACTCGTACTTTTTGTGTTCCCCAGTTTGCTACCTGGAACCTTGGCTGTCTGCAAGAACCCTCTCCTCTTTTGGTGGTCCACCTCTGGAAGTCAGCCAGTCCCTCCATAGCATTATGGCTTCTGCCTGCCCAGTCTACACCTGCTTCTTCTTCTTCTGCTGCTTTCAGCTGCTCTCATATAATCTGTCTTCATCTTACCCTGTTTATAGCATTCATGCCTGTCACTCTTCATGTCCTCCTTCACTACATCCGTGGACCTCTTCTGTGGTCTTCCTCTTTGCCTGACAGCTCCATGTTCTGTACCAATTCTTTGTATTTAAACTTCACTAGCTGTCATCTTCACTGTTCGCTGATCTTCCTCTCATGCACACATGGATGCTGTCTTGTTTCTACAGATTGTTTCATTCCTCTTTTCTCCAGTGCATACCTGCACCTCTCTGGCTTCTCTCCCACCTGCTCCCTTCTCTCACTGCAGATCACAATTATAATTGATGGAGACTCCTGCCTGCCTGACCTTATGTATCCACCTGTCCATCACCACTGCAAAACCACACTCCTACCACACGCCTCTATCTCACTGTCTTCATCCTGCTCTACCCTTACATACTTCTCTGCCACTCCGGACTCAAATGCTAATGTTGCTCTCTGGAAATCATATCATATACTTTATGTAGATACACACAGTGCAATTGCTGCAGGCCTTCTCTGTACTTCTCCATCACACATGACACTGCTGATCAGTGTCTCCTCCTTGTTAACCACGTTTCAAAAATTAAACTTGCTGATCAACTTTGTTCCTCTATAGTAACTACAGCTCTGCATATCAGCCTTGTTCTTGAAAATCAGTACCTGTATACACTTCTCCATTTTATCATCTAACTCACCAAGACTATCTAAGGAACGTAGAAATAAAGCCTCTGGACTTTAGTTTTTTAGTTTCGTGAGGACATTCCACCAAGAGGCTTCTTCAGTTCTAAATAGTCTCAGGTATTTCAACCCTCTGAAGGTCCATTAACAGGGCTTTTGGCCAACTACTGATCATGTGCCTTATCACATGAGTCAAGGGGTGAAAAAAAGTGTGGGTCATTATCAACAGAGGTTCCAGGTGAAACCACTGTGAGACCTTGCCCCATGTGACCTATCTAGCTATCTGTCTAAATGTTCCCAGCACACTCTCTTCAGTCTATCCTTAACACTAACACTTAACCTAACACTTCACTGAAACTTCTCTTGAAGTTAGTGTTCACTGCATTTCATAAAATCCACTGCCAGCTGTCCCCCTCTCTGCCTTTCTCTTCTTAACACCATACCTACTTAACACCTCCTCATCCTTTGATCCCTTCACCTACATGTCCACTGTTCCCAGTCACCACTCCCACTTCATCCAGCTTGCTCCAGAGTTGGTCTTTCTCTAAAATGTCATCCAACAACACATCATTCCATTCTGTCTGATGCTGTCTTCGCCCCCACAACAGTTTTCATAGACTTTTCCTTCAAGGTTACACCGGATCCATTTTTTTCATGTCTGCACTGTGGTACACCAGTTTGACTCCACACGTATGCCTTTGCTTCTCTTGCTACCTCCAAACATGCCTTCCCCTCTCCTTGTATTTTGTTATTGTGTATTATTTACATGAATAAAATATACTCATTCATATTTTCCAAAAGGAAAAAAGCAAAAGCAGCGTGATATAAGAACTACCAACAGTCTTCTTGAACCAAACACAAAAGAGAAGTTGGCTTTGTGGGGACGATGTTAAATGTGAAAAGTGGATCTGAAAGCAATGCAGAGTGCTGGAGAGTCTCACTACCTTATGCTGTGTTTCACTCATTTGTTTTACTGAACATAAATGAAGAGATTTCTGCCACAAACTGATGTAGAAATAGATACAGATAGATTAAAAAAATCACCAGAATGCACAAAGTAAGTGTCCGATAGAAGATTATTTTCTGATTTAACCTGTTGATGTGCCCCCGCTGTAGGAGCACAGATACACTGTATACTCATTGCTGGAGGCAAGAGACCAGCAGTGTGAGTGTGAGGTGTGAGTAGGGTTACCTCTTATCTGACCCTCTCATTAATATTCACCTGTGGACTGCTGCACTTACAAGAAACAATTTACTGCTGTGAGCTGCCTTGTTGCATTTATTTAACTTCAAGCAGGCAGTGCATCACACATCTCAAAGAGGAGAACGGTGTGCTTTTGCATGTGTGGATGGGGTGTGATTTGTGGAAAAAAACAACAAAAAATCATTATTATGATCATTATTAGAATAATTACCTGTCATTTAACTTGAATGTGCAGAGGCAGGGACATGTAGCTACACCTCCTTCAGAGTTATCGAAGCCACTTGGGTCGGTGCACGTTGAGCGATATATAAAAGTGTTTTATAGAATAAGCGTATATATAATGACAGCTGTTATGTAACAGAATACAGAATTGATTTTAAAATGCTGCATAGAACATGAATAATAAAGGTTCAATGAATCATCTGGTCTACAGTTTCACATCAACTCCAACTGCATAGCTGTGTTGAAACGATACAACGCCACTTCAATAATAACCTAAAGATCAAACTGTGTTCCTTTTCTTTAAGCTCCTCCTCCACCGAGCAACTGGCTGGAACGCTGCACACACAAAGACGTCTCATTATTTTTCCCTTAATATCTACATAGTAAATAAAATCTCCTTCTGACCCTTTCAAGATCATCTTCCAGCCAAAAGGAAGGAAACAATAAGTCAGTGCTTCCTTCAGAGCTCAGCTCCTCACTCAGTGTGTAAAGAAGCACGATTTATCCAGCTTACTGAGAACAGAGTCTTATCTGAGAGGCAGAGTATAAGGACATTAATGAGGCACACAGTCAGTCTCACAGTGATGAGCCAATCAGTTGCCTTGGACCTCTGATGTAGCTGCTCTGCCATGTTACCCTACAGCTTTTTACTGCTTCATTCAGCACAATTCAGTATCACTTCATTGCAATGGTGGTTAAAGAATTTACCCAGAATTATATAATTCTTTATTTATTAATTAGGATCATAGTCTTCTATTTGATTAAAATATTAATGGCAAGATGAATTGCCCCAAATCTTGCCTAAAGTCTGCAACACAAACAATATAAAACACAGCATAGGTAAGTGCAAGCAGACATACAAAGTAGATACTAAATGATGTCCAAAATACAAGGTAACAAAAGGCAGGCAGGGAAGACAGTACGGCAGTTATACAGGCAAACTGAGGCTATTTATACATACAGAAGGTAACGAGGGAAATAGCACAGCTATAAACAATCAATACAATGAGCAAGGGAAGGAAGTATAATTAAAGACAATGCACAAGAGACAAATGGCATCTAAATAAAACTGCATGCAAGAAGCAACAGGGACAGACACAGAACTATAAACATAGGGTGACAGACACTGTCATGATCCTGGGCCATGTTGGCCCAGCATTCTTGGTATTCATGTATTTTGTTCCTTATTTAGGCCATGGTTCCTGGGTTGCTCTGTTACGTTCCTTATTTGATTTCCCCTTGTGACTTTTACCCCCTGTGTGCCCCTCTGTGTGTCTGTGAGCCCTCGTGTTTTATTCCATGTTTCCCCAGCCCATTATGCCTGTGCTCTCCCAGTGCTCTCTCTCCCTCCTCCTGTCTCCACCTCTGTGTACTTCCTGTTTTACTTTGACAGTGTCAGTGTTATGTTACTCCTGCCATGTCTCATTATGATTATCTGTGTCAGCTGTGTTCCCCGTGTGCTCCCACTTCCCTCGTTAACCCTCTGTGTATTTATGTGCATGTTTCCCTCAGTTCACTGTCGCGCCGTCAATGTCTCCTCCCCGAACCTGTGTGCCTTTCTGTGTTCCCTTGGTCTTCTGTTAGCATTCCCAGTTTAGTTCTGTTTCGTTGTAAGGCCTGCAATAAAGCAGTGATTTTGAGTTCAGTTCCTGTCTCCGTGAGTTTTGCGTTTGGGTCCTCATCTGCCTCCACACATCCAGTTCATGACAGACTCAGAAGGTGGCAATGTATACTCCAGATGTCCAAATAACAAAGCTCAACTTGACTTGGGTTGACCTTTAGAAGAGGCTAGGAAGGACAAACAGAACCCCAAATTAAAAATATGGAGCAAAAGAGTCCAAAAATACTAACAATTCAAGGATTTGAATTCCAACTAGACTGAACCCAGGATCAAACCTCCTCTTGAACTTCAAAAGTCAGTTGGGCTTTTTTTGGTCACCTGGAAAGTCCAGCATTTGTAATCTTGGTGTAATATTTGGTTCCTCTCTGGGGTTTAGGTCACATGTGAGATTTTACTGTCAGCTACAGCTGAACTGGAGAGAATGATCCATGCATCTGTGTCACTGCACCTGATTATCATTTCACTGTACGCCACTTTGCGACTGCAGGTCTGTGAATGGTGCCTTATACACATAAACTGAAACAGACCAAAGAGCAGGTGGAGTTATTGTGTGACTTGATCCTTTAAAGATGAAAACTTGCAAAAAGTGATGGGACATGATCTAAAGAGCTTGGAAAGAAAAGCGTCTGGACTTCTTTGAGTTGCTTGAAGACGTTTCAGCTCTAATCCGAGAAGCTTCTTCAGTTCTAAGTTGATATTGACATTGTTGTGTGTTATTCATGAAGTACACGGTATCCTTTTTATATGACTCATATAAATCCTAAATCCCACGTCAATCTGCTCTGCCAGTGTGAAGTGCTCCCTGCTGCATTAACACCATCCCTACACTCACATCTGTCTGTTCTCTCTCACAACTCTATAAAAAGCACGACTGTATATTTTCACTGTATATTTTATTTTGTTTTTATTTTGTTCCACTCCCCAGGCTCTCATGCAGCTTCAGAAAACTGGTCCAGAGCCTCAGAGTTACATGACAGCAGAAAGCAGCAAGTAGAGCTCAAGGCGAGGACACAGAGTATGTTCAGGATCAGAGCTTATATAAAGGTTAGAACATCTCGAGGAACACTTACATACAGATGTAGCCACAAAACATATCATTGGTGGCAGAAAATGACAGGACTACATTTTTATACAGCGTATTTTTATATATCCCTTGGAAATACTATATACTTATGGATGTGTTGATGTTTGCAGTTAGCACAGTCATGTATGTGTAGTATTGCAAGATAAAACATATCAAAATAACCCACATGACAACAGCCACCTCATGACTGTTCATATTGTTAGGTACAGACCCTACAATACTACAACAATCAGGCGGCCCTCATCAGAACAACAATCCGATGACACAGTGAACAGAATAAGCATGAACTATTTTAACATGGCTTGGATGGATTCATCACCAAAAGTTAGAGTGAAATGAAGTTAACACCTAATCAGGCACTTACATCAGTTTGGAGCTCTGTAGCTGCAGCAGATCATATAGATTTGTCCTGCAACTCTTACTCTGGGTTTAAATATTACATGCGGCATACAGCCAGTCAGGTGACTGTGTACTTTTTTTTTTAATGTATGTTTTTAAACCAGACTCATGTCTCAGTTCTGCTGCAGCAGCACCATCTCTCTCATAAATCAAAAGACAGAGTGAAGCTTGAATTATCCAAACGGCTCCTCTCCAGGGCGGTGCAGCGGTGCAGCAATAATCCACAGTGACAGGAAGTGCATGCAGTAAAAAGGGTGCAGCACATTAAATCCATGCAGTCACAATATTTTAATAATAAAAACTTGTTTGGAGTTTTTAATTGTTATGTCTGATTGTTTTAAAATGATTAATTAATTCTTGCCTTTGCATAGTGACCTGCAATAATGTTTCACAGAAACACAGAACAGAGCGCAGGGAAACGCATTCATGAGACTTAAGAGAATCACTCAGTCAGTTCCCTAGTGACCAGCTGCCAAAACGAATTCTCCACCAGTCATCAGCTTTGTACTCACTTCCCAGTTGCAGAGTGTAGATGGGGCTGACGTTAAAATAAAATACTCCTGGTCACCATTAGGCAAGACCTTGAACCCATCATTGACATGAAATCCACACTGAAAAATCCCCCGATGTGATTTTCTCTCTGACACATTGTGTATCTGTCACCAACAATAGGCATCACAGCCAGAATTAATTTTAGTTATCTGTTTTCACCAGCTCTGGAAATCAAAGGTGTTTGTAGCCAAAGTGAAAGCAAGAGAAATAAGCTTCGCGTCGCAGTGAAGGGTGAGATGTGATAACTGTGTGAATCTGGGGATAACTGCACACAGACTTCAGTCTCCTCTGGAAGACGTTTGGAATATTGCAGCCTGTTGTGCAAGCAGAAAGTGAAAGGTGTAAAGACCCTGAGAGAAAAATCCAGGAGGGGAATTCAGCAGCAGCTCCACAAGTGGCTCAATCCCCACAGGCTCCTTTTATAAAATGCCCAATTAAACAGGGCCCTGTTGTGAGGTTCAGAGTGTCCACTGAGTCAATCCCTGATTTTAATCAAATTTTCGTCTGTTTTTTGTAGTCCATCTAGTCTGTCATGCAGCTGGTGACATTGCGCTCCACCTCTAAACACGGTCACTTCAGCTTTCAAACATCTGGTGGCCAAAATGCAAATATTAAAGCTCCAAAATGTGCAGAACCAGTAGGGGAACAACAGCTATGACTGTCGTTTACATACATTCTAGAATCTTTATCACTGTATGATAGCTGTCCAATGACAACATAGAGAGAGGGGATGAATTTCACAGAAAGTCACAGAAAGTGTCTTCAGAAGCACACTGGCACCGTAATCCTCCTTCTGACTGCCGTATCTCTCTCCAAGATCTCTTTTTGGTTTTTGTGTGCTGGTTGGAATTTATTGTATTGTAAAAGAAAAATGATGTGAGAGAGATCCTGCATAAGGTGTAGAACCACTTAACTACTTATTGACGTGTGGTTTTGCAAATATGCACTGACTTTACAAAGTCAGGCATAAAGCTAAGCTGCGTTCAAATTCTCAACACCTTGGACTTGGGTTAAATTATATTCAGTAATAAAACTGTTACTATAGAGTGCAGTTCTCAGCAACATAACATCACAGAGCGGGGTCAGAGGTCGCCAACTTTCTGCAAAGTCAATCATTATAGCTTCATTTGGCCTTCAGATTAAAGAACAGTGGGCAGAAACAATGCAGTGGAAACAGTGAGTTTCTATGGCCGAGCAGCTGCACACAAGCCTCACATCACCAAGTGCATCATGCCAAATGGGACGGCACTCCTGTGTTTATATGAAAGCAAACACAAAAAGCTTTTAACAACATCGTGATGTAATAAAAATCAGATCAACTCTAACTTGACTTAAACCTGTTTATTTCTTTGTAGTGCGGCTCAGTATTCTTTCTTTATTATGAAGTAAGCTGACGTTACAGAGAAATGTAATTTGTGGTTATTGATACGTTCTTTCAGCCTTACAGTTTTCTTCTGATATTCCAAGGTTTATATATTATATATTTCTCATGCTATGGATTAACACAATTATCCTCCCAGCATCCACACATTTTAATTGATTCTTTTTTAAACAACTCCAGCAGCGAATGATATGCTAAAAGCCAGTGACTGTTTCTTTTCCACGGCTGTTTTTGAACTTTCTCAAGCTAAACCACAACAAAACCAACATTATAATTTTTTGCAACCAAGACTCTGTTAGCCTCATAAGAAAAGACTTGAGCCCACTATCAGCTAACGTACATCCCCACATTAAAAATCTTGGTTTCATTTTAGATTCTAACCTCAAGCTGGACAAACAAATAAACTCAGTTGTTCGTGGCTGTTTTTTCCAGCTCAGGAGCATTTCTAAACTCAAAAATATCCTGTCATCTAAAGATCTGGAGACCGTTATCCATGCCTTCATTTTATCACGCCTTGACTACTGTAACGCTCTCTATTTAGGCGTCTGTCACTCAAGCCTGTCACACCTGCACGTTATTCAAAATGCAGCCGCAAGGCTCCTGATGGGTCCCAGAAAGAGAGAGAGTATCACTCCGATCCTCTTTACATTGGCTGCCAGTTAAATACAGAAAAGTAGGTTTAATAATTTGTTTTTAAAGCCCAAGGCTTGGCTCCAGGTTACATTTCAGATCTCCTTAGCCTGCACCTATCAACTCAAACTCTGCATTCCTCCAGTCGGATGCTTTTACTGGTTCCACTGTCCCAGTTAAAATCCAGAGGTGACCGGGCTTTCTCCATCGCCTCTCCGAGACTCTGGAACAGTCTTCCCTCTTTTATAAAGTCCTCTTCCTCCTTCGAAATCTTCAGAACTATACAAATGAAGCTGACTTGACTAGCCTAATTGAACCTCTTTGAGTTAGGATGGTGTCCTCCTCCTGTTAACCCAAGATGGCGACACGTAAACTCTCGCTGTAGCGTCTCCCTCTGGACTGAAATAGAGCTTTGGACAAAGCGGGCTGGTCTAAATACTGATTCTGGGTAGGCAAATCTGTGTCTACCGTATCCGCCTCCATCTGGACTCTGGATCGGCGGGCCGGAGCCTGCCGGTACCTACTGCGTCTACTAGACTTGGAGCTAGCAGGTCGGGGCCAGATTCGGAGCTAATCAGGCCTGGAGTCTGCTACACCGCCCGGACTCTGAGCAAATAGGAAGGAGCCTGCTATACTGCCTGGACGCAGAGTAAACAGGCTGGAAACTGCTATACTGTCCGGACACGCAGCTAACAGGCTGGGCTGGAGTCTGCTACGACGTACCTCCATCTGATCCTCGGATTGCTTAGTCCACCTCTGCTCGGACTCGGAGCAAACAGGTTGTAGCCTTTTGTATTCACCCCCAATTTGGACTCTGGGCTATCATTATGAAGACGAGGACACTTATCGAAGCTTTATTGTGTGTATTCGTGGTTTGGGACTTGGGACATTGCGGTGCTCCTTGGGTGAGAACTGCAAAATATGAGCTGAGTATGGGTGAAACTTATTTTAGTGGCACTAGGTCAACTGTAGCAGTGCACCTGGAGTCACCAACGATTCATCTGGCTCTGGTTGCTAGCTTAAATCGATATGAAGTATTACCCAAATTACAAGGTTCCCTTGTTCTGTATAATCTCTCACTTTCACTTAAGAAAAAGCAGTATTTGTCGTTAACATCTGCAAAGTACGAAAATGCTTTTAAATGTAATATGAAACGAAGGTTAATGATGATTGTTTTACTTTTACTTATATCTGGAGATGTGCAACCAAATCCTGGACCTGAATTCAAAAGTGTCCAGACCCTTGCCGATTTTAAATCTCAGCCAGGGTTAAAATGTGTTCATCTAAATGTACGCAGCTTATTACACAAGATGGACTTGGTCAGAATTTGGGCGAAATCGACAAACGCGGATATTGTGATTATCTCCGAAACTTGGTTGTCCAAATCTATTACAGATGGTGACATCAACATAATGGGATACAATCTTTATCGCACAGATAGGCTTAGGAAAGGTGGAGGCGTAGCAATCTATGTTAAATCAAGATATGAAGTATCTATTGTTTTATCTGTATCTATTCCTAAACAAATGGAATTCTTGGCTTTGGATATTAAAATAGTAAAGTCTCTTTCTATAACAGTAGTTGGGTGCTATAGGCCACCGTCTGCTGTAAAGGAAACTTTATTATCTCTAAAGCATCTTTTGTCCAAATTAAAATATAACGAACTTCTAATGGCCGGAGACTTGAACTGGGACTGGCTGAATATAGCTTCTGATGAATTTAAAACCTTCTGTGACTCTGTTAATCTTAGCCAGTTGGTCAACCTACCTACAAGGCCAAATATAAAGAGTCCTGACAAATCTACTTTGATTGATCTAATTCTAACAAATGTCCCTCATAAGTTTCTGTCTCTAGGCGTGTTTTGTAATGATTTAAGTGATCATTGTGTAGTTGCTACCTGTAGGAACACTAAAATCCCTAAATGTAAACCGCGTATCATCTGTAAAAGAAATTTTAAAATATTTAATGAGCAAGCGTTTCATTATGACTTGTCTATGGTAAATTGGGAAAACTTGAGTCTGATACCAGACATCCATCTGGCTTGGGCTTATTTTAAAGAAACTTTTATGGAGATTTTAAATAAGCATGCACCTGCCAGAAAATTTAGGGTCAAGGGACGGGAGAACCCTTGGTTCTCATCTGAATTATCAGAGTCCATCCATCAGCGTAACGTGGCATGGGCAAAAGCTAGGAAAAACGATTCCCTGACTGACTGGTTAGACTTCAGGAAACTAAGAAATAAATGCACGACACTTATCAAGAAGGCTAAGTCAGAATATTATTTATCTGTTACTACAGAAAACCTCAATAACCCCCAGAAATTTTGGAAAGTAATTAAGTCCTTATCTATAAATAAAATATCACAGGTCCTTCCAAAATTCATTTTAAAAGATTCTGTCCCAGTTTATGACAGAACTGAGATCTTAAACAGCTTTAACAAGCACTTTGTAGCTACTGGTTTGTTATTTAACTCTGTTGGAGCAGCCCCCATGAATCCCTGTACAGTACCCCAAACATATATTGGGGAGCTTTTCGACTTTTCTCCTTTTACTGTCC
>NW_005187776.1:49362-55087 GCF_000239375.1 Pundamilia nyererei | reverse complement strand
TGTTTTTTAAAATGTAATTGTTATTTATAATATGTATGTAACTTTGTAATTTTAACGTGTTGTCGCCTCTTGGCCAGGACTCCCTTGAAAAAGAGGTTTTTAGTCTCAATGGGATTTTTTTCCTGGTTAAATAAAGGTTAAATAAATTAAATAAATAAATTTTAGGGAATTTGCAATCAATCGGGATCGCCCATGTGGAGAAGCTTGTAATAACAAAAATGAATGCCAAAATCATTGGATGACACCTACTTTGTTCCTTGGTTATTATTGCATGGTTTGAAATACTCTTATGCCTTTGCTGCTGTGTGCTGTATGGTGTGCATGCATCCCTCAGGTGAGTATGTAAATAGCTGTGTTATCACTACTTGCTGATTCTCTTTTCCTTTCAACTTTGTTTCTGTCTCTTTTTAGGGCTGTGCTTTAACCTGACACACTGTAGCTGCATTTTAATGCCTGAAACTAGCTTCTCAGCAATGATAGGAGCAGTTTTGAACTCCTAAACTCAAACTTCCTGCCTTAAGAAAAAAAGGGGGAAAAAATACCACACTGCACTTTTAGTCAGGCTCTAATTAGCTGCTTCACTTGCCAGAGGATCTGAATCTCCCAGGACAAATCCCTGCCTTACTGTGCCTTAAACCAAACTCTTCATTTCAGACACAGAAAAATGTTTTCTTCCCCAAAATAAATCACAACAGATTTCTGTTAAGTAATGCAACATTGAAGACAAATGGCCTGTGTTATAGTTGTCCTAACCACCACCTAAATTAATCTGAGTACATATAATAATGTTCTTTATAATTGAAAGGGGAAAAGACAGAGCACAAAGCTGAACATCAGTGATCTGTGTTAGTCACATCCTTGGTCACCGAGGTCACAGAGAGCTATGATAGAGGGAGCCAGAGTCAAAGTACCAAAGTACCAGCTTCAGTTTGTATAAAGAAAAGCTCTGAAAAATTCAGACAGACACGGGGGGTTTCTTTGTGTTGTCAGATCCCAAACAGCCCACATACGCCTGGAGTCTTCCTCCTTTTACCTTAGCCAACCTTTCGACTGATCATCTCTGCTGACAGCGGACATGACGCTGGAGACACAAACGAATCCTTTGTACTCGAGCGTAAAGCTTTACATCACACCTTAAACTGTCACATGTATGAACCCGAGCCTGCTCGTCACAACACAGTTTATCCATTGACACCTCAACCCATCTGTCCTCAACTTGAACCTGTCCGGTACACCTGAACCTTCATGTTCGTCTTTCACACCTGAGCCAGTGATTTTCACAGCTTTGCCCCTGCACATGGTGGTGTCATAAATACAATAACTTATGAAAGAGTTTCTCAAAAGTCTTTAAATGCTTGAACACTTCTGTCATGCTTGTAATAGAGTGACATTACTATATAAATTGCAGGTTTCCAAAGACTTCAAATTAAAGCAAAAAGCATAATTATAATTTACGATTACTGACAGTAGCTAGGGAAGTTATTGAGCACCGATTTGGCTCCAATAAGGAATGCTGTTCATGACTAAATACTGCTGTTACATGAAGCTGGGAAGAACAACAAACATGGGACAATAATTAAAGTCACCTATTTCCTACTTTTTCACTGGTATGACCTTGAAAGCTTATACCATTTTTTAGGCTCGATAATTTCCCATCTTTTGTCAGAAATAAACTTTATCTTCTTCTGTGAAATCTCTGTGCTGTACTTAGATGGAAGATTTACTTGGTGTGAAAGTAAAACACAAAGACAATGTTTGTCTGTTGCTAGATGTCGGCAACATTGACAGCACCCAGCAGCATTATGTTTGAAACACTGACATTCAAAGTTGCTTAAAAACCAGGCTATAAATGAACAGATGTGGTTTAAATGCACAGTAGCACACAGTAAGACTCTCTCTTACAAAATAAGAGAGAGTGTTTGCTCAAGATAAACAACTTGTCTGATTATGAAATATTTGTTATTTCCCCCAAAATAGCCAAAAGTTGGATTAGTGGTTTCATTTTTCAAAACAAACTTCCCGTTGTTCAAAATTCTGAGAAGGACATGAAACAGAGGTTGGGAAAATGTTATGACTATTGGCACAACTTTGAGTTTGGAGCCACTTTTCAACCAAGACCACATTTTTTTTAATAGTTAACCAACCGTCATTAAACATCAAAATGTCTGTTAGGCTTTGCATGGAGTTACACCAAACGTAGCCTAAAGGCACCTTAAAAACCGTGGGTCCTACGGATGAACTCATCTAATTCAGGAACTTTGCTTTAATACTCACTGATGATGGATATGCCACTGAGCACATAACCTCACATAGAGCTGAGAGGTGATACCTTACAAGAGCTGCTTTTAAAGTCCCTTATCAGCTGGTGCCTGAGTGTTTAAGAGGCACAATCCCCATTCAAACCAACTTTATAGGTTTCCAGAGAAACATATGTCTCCATGGTGATCTGAGGGGCTTCCGCTGGTAAAGCCTGGGAAGTAAAGCTGCATCGTTTTTGTATTTTCTCCTCCTGGGAGGCTCACAGTGATCTTAATGTGTAGGTCAAAGATGCTATAACACGTCTGAGTGTCGCCGTTTACAGCACCTCCAGGAATGGAGAATGGTTCAGTATCAAACACACTGATGGACAAAGTCTGGGGTTTGTGAGAGTCACCCAGGCAATAGTAAAACTAAGAGGGAGAGGGCAATAAGGTGGGGTTTAAAATGGGAACTGAGCACTTATGTAAGTGTACCGGCCACTGCTAGACTTGGCTTAGTAGATGGAAGGAGGGCAAGGTCGACATGCAGCCTTCTGCATGAGCGCTCTGCTAAACAACACATTTGGAAACTCTCAGGTGGAGAGTTCATTTGTGTCTGCTTGTAGACTTAAAAGGGAAGGGGGGGGAGGGGGGGTCGTCACAGAGTAGTCAAAATTCAGTCTGTTTCTCGCCCAAAGTACTGGTTGCTTTAATAATTCAGTGCCAATGGTGTTCTGGGAAGATGAAGCAAATATGTTAGACACTGTTTTTTTTTTCTCCATTAAAGCATTTTCTTAGAATAGTTCCAGTTACTGAAAGGAGGAAGAGATTACATAGTGGATGAAAAAGCATTTAGCAAAAATTTTATGTGACAAGAGGATTCCACTACAACGAAATCAATGCAGCGGTGCAATACTTTATTTCAGAGTCAAAACACTGGAAAACTACTTTTCAGTACAAAGTGTTTCATCAATATTCATGGCTCCTGTGTGTGAATGTCTGTGATCACAATCTTACTGTTGATGTTGAATGGTGCTTTATATTGTTAGGTAGAGGCCCTAACAACACAGAGAAAACTCCAACAATCAGATGACCCCCTGTGAGCAAGCTCTTGGCAACAGTGGGAAGGAAAAACTCCCCTTAAGCAAGAAGAAACCTCCAGCAGAGCCAGGCTCAGTGAGGGGCGGGGCCATCTGCTGTGACCAGGTGAGGGTGACGGGAGGGAGACAGGATGAAAAATGTGCTGTGGAAGAGAGCCAGAGTTAAATACTAAACCATTTTGTATGCAGGACCACTTTTTCCCTTTTAGACAGAATAATTTAACCAGTTTAATCACTTCTTTGTTCTACACGAACCCCAATAAACTTTGGACCAAATGACGTGAAATTTGTTGCAGGTCAGTTTTTACACACATACTTCATACTCATATGGTGTTTGTAATAATACAGCTGTGAGAACAGATATGCTGGTCATTGTTAAAGTGACCTGGCTGTGTCTTCTTTGTAAATTCGCTCCTTCTTACTAAAATCCTCCACTCCTCTTGAGGTATTTTTGCCATTTTGCCCTGCTTAGTAAATCTAGGCCTTAACCTGGAGCCACAATTCAGGCATTTTTTTTCCTATCACATCTCATTGTCATCTATTAATTTTATGAAAACTTAAAACACCCTGATATCTCAAGCTGGTTTTATTCCATGACTAGTGTGTTGCCACTAGTCATGCACAGATACAAAGTGATCCAGGAAGTACCAAAAATACCTAAAACTGAGGTCATTCACAATGATTCCTACTTAAAAAACAAGTACAGGACAACTTTTGGCCTATTCACTACATACAGCATATTCAAGTATTTAAATGACCAATCAACATCCAGGAACAGAAACCTGAAATCACCGGTTAAAACAGCCCGCTAGCGTCTCCTCTTCAGTAGAAGACTGAGAGACTTCCATCTGCCGCTGACGGTGCTTAAGATTGGCCGGAGGCATCATTCGATCAGAGTTTCCTCACCTGCTGTCTGTCTACACCAAGCGGTGCAAGTCTAAAGCCAGGAAGATTATGATGGACCTCTCCCATCCCAACAATGGACTCTTCTCACCTTTGAGGTCTGGGAAGCGCTTCCACTCCCTTAAGGCCAAAACAGAGAAATGAGGAGGAGCTTCTTCCCCCAGGCTATTCGGGCCCTGAGCCAAACACAAAGTTAAAAATCTGTAGATTTTTGTAGTAATCTGTAAATCTATGGTTGTGTGTGGGACAAATAACATTTGAATTTGAATCTGAAACAAAAGCATGGCCCCGGTGTCACTGAATGAATACCAAGAAATTAATCGTCAACAGCATTCTGTTTTTGAGTCCAGAATGAAGCAAATTAAAGTCAGACTATAAATTTGTATTTGAATAACACTGAAATTCGCACTAGTTATTGTCCACTGTTGACAACATTTGACTGTTTTCACATTGCACTGAAAGTAGCAAGTTGTGATCAAAGTGTTGTCACGTTGTGAAAAGGTGTATCTGATGAATGTTGGTCCGAGTTTAAAGTGACCAATCGCATCGTTATGATGTCAGAGTTTTGTGACGTGGAAAAAAAGACTGTCAATGTACACTGAGGGAAAAATCCAAAAAAGGGGGACGGAGTTGGGGTTAGGATGAGACCGTGATTGGGGTTATGGGTGATTGGGGTGATGGTATCCATGTCACAAAACTATGACATCACAGCAATGTTGTGACATCATTTCAACATGAAATGTTGAACCTGGACCAACATTAAATATGATGATGAGGAACAACTGCTATGGGCTACCACTGCACCACATTTCTGGACATTTTCTTCTTCAGACTGCTTCCGGATGTTATAGTAGAATTCCTCAATGATAGTCTGGCCCTGAGGGACAAACTGAGAGTGCACAAACCCCAAGAATCTTAAAGAAAACAATGAGCATGCTCTTGGTCACACTCCTCTGTGTTATACACTGCAAAAACTCTAAATCTTAGCAAGTAGCAAGCAGAGATGGGCAGTAATGCGTTACTGTAATCCGATTACTTTTTTCAAGTAACGAGTAAAGTAAGGGATTACTATTGCACAAATGGTAATTAGATTACCGTTACTTTCCCGTAGGAACGCTGCGTTACTGCGTTACTAAAACTGTGACTTTTTTGCGAGAATGTCTCACGACAGTGGCGTAAGCGAGTGCGACGTTTGTGGCAACAGCTGTGTGCAGATCAACAATGGATAATATATCGAGTGCAGGAGAGAGTATGAGCATGCAGCGTTTAAAGCGTGGAAGCACTGACCTTACTTTGAGTTTGATTCCATAAAAAGTGACAAAAACATTAGTGTCCGCTGTGCGTGGGAAGAAAAATTCTTTTTACAGCGAAAAAAACCCCAAAACTTCCAAGCAAGCACCGAGTGTGCTACGAATTCACAGAGAAACTCGCGGATTCTCCAACTGACCGCAGCACACCTGCACCAGGGTAAACCTCCGCCTACCC
>NW_005187776.1:47292-48553 GCF_000239375.1 Pundamilia nyererei | reverse complement strand
ATTACCTATTCAGGTTGTAAATCGTGTTTTTAAAAAGTAACTAAGTAACTAAGTAATTAATTACTTTTGAAAATAAGTAATCAGTAAAGTAATGGGATGACTTTTTTGGGTAAGTAATCAGTAATTAGTTACTGATTACTTTTTTCAAGTAACTTGACCAACACTGGTAGCAAGTAATTATAAAGTAGAATTGTAAAGTTCTTTGAGGGTCTCAAAAAGCGCGATATGAATGCAATCCATTATTATTTAAACCAACTGTAAACTGTATATTTCTGTACATTTAAGTATTGTTATTCATATTGCCACATTCATTGACCTTGTTTATAGGCAATTTCATTGTTTAATCACGTTAAAATGTTACTAATTTAATGTTTAAAAGCACTTGCAAAAGGCAAAACCCCATGTAAAATTATGGCAACAAACTGTATTGTCATTACTGAAAATAACCGTATTTTATGAAAAGGTTATTTTATGTTATTTTCTGGTATTATTTTGGCACTCCAGCTGCTGGAATATTACTGTTTTTTTAGGATTTTTTTTTTTACGGTGCACCCTATCATGTGATTTCCTGAGGTCAGATGGCCCAGGATGTGAGTGGGCGTTAAGGCGTCTGGGAAGGGATCTCAAAACTGGATTATAGATGGCAGACAGTTGGTGTCGTAAAACCACCGCCTCTGTTCAAAGATGGTCGCTCACAATGGACATAAATGGCTTCTTTCACTCCTCTTTCAAACCATCTGTCCTCTCTGTCCAAAATGTGAACGTTGGTATCCTCCAAAGAGTGACCTTTGACCTTTAGATGCAGATGAACTGCTGAGTCTTGTCCCATGGAGGTGGCTCTTCTATGTTGTGCCATGCACTTGTGAAGTGGCTGCACTCTCTCTTATATCTGGTTCTGTTCCTTCTTCTTTTAAAACTGCAATAATAACCCCAATAAAGAATGGTTCAGATCCCTTTAATCTAAATAATTTCAGGCCAATTTCAAATCTCCCTTTCCTAGCAAAAATTCTGGAAAAGATTGTGGCTGCACAGGTTCATCGTCATCTCACTGGAAATAACTTGTTCGAACAGTTTCGGTCCGGCTTCCGTTCATGTCACAGTACAGAAACAGCCCTAGTAAAAATCACCAATGATCTTCTGCTTGCAGCTGACTCTGGACTTATCTCCATCCTCATTCTCCTTGACCTTACAGCAGCTTTCGATACTATCTCCCACTGCATCCTCCTTCACAGATTAGCATCTATTGGCATCAATGGTACAG
>NW_005187776.1:33910-46083 GCF_000239375.1 Pundamilia nyererei | reverse complement strand
ATTATTTATTATTATTATTATTATTATTATTATTATTATTATTATTATTATTATTATTTTGACTAGAAATAAGACAAATATACTTGCTAAGATTTTGAGTTTTTGCAGTGTAGCCGTGAACCCAGCTGTCATGTCTAGCGACAATCCTTAACATGAGCGCTGGGTAGTCCTGTGCTTGCTGAAGCAGATTCTTGCATCTACTCAGCGATGCACACCTGCAAGTTTTACAAAATGTGGATCCCTGACATGGAAAAATAAGGAAGAGTGTCAGAACTTCTCTCCACAACTTGTAGTAAAGGTCAAAAACTCCCAACAATACAGGGACAAACCACTCTGTAACAGGTAGCATTTAGGCTAATATAACGTCAGAATGATGACAATAGAAAATAATTAGGGTATAAAAAGACGACAATGTTAAATGGAACATTGTTTTAAAACATTTTTGTATTTGAACTCTAAAAAAATTATAATTTCCTGACCCATGTTAAGATTCATGTCTTTTAATTTCCTGCAAATGCAGACAGTAGAATTCATTCTGTAAACAAAGAGTAAATTATTTCCTCCATTCTCTTCACCACTTTTTCAATTCACCACAGATTTGTGTGTGATAAAAGCTTTTGGAAAGAGACGAAACTCTACATCATTCTAATCTACATTAAAATGAACCCATGGTGTGTTTTTAGATAAACACATTCATCACTTTGCCGAAGAAAGAAAAAGAAAAGGATGGACTCAGCAGACACTTTGCTGTGGTATTCAGTATTTTCTCTTCTGACGTATTTATTGTATTTCCAAAGTAGTGACCTCCAAAATAAAAAAACCGGAATGTTGAATGATTCACCTTGAAAAGAAAAAAGGTATCAAACAGCTGCATAAGACTGCAGTACAGTCACAAGCTGTGCAGTGATGTTTCCTCTTTTTTCATACCCTGACAACATTTATTTGATGCACTAAAGATCACTAGAGTTCTTTTTTGGTTTCCTTCCTCCTTCATCTACTTTTTTTAAAGGACACCAGTATAGTCAAATTTAAGGAAGGAGAAAATTTTGTGGACTGTGAAATTTACAAAGTGACAATAAAGTCAAAGTTTTCCTCTCAAAAACAAACAGCTGATCTCATAACTTAATTGGTCGGTGTTTGTATACAAGAAGCACTATCATCACATAATGAAACTAATTAATGAAGCTCAGTGACCAAATCATCTATGGCAGTTACTGATTTAGTACTCATAGAAATTTAAAAAGTGGTCATTGCTGTCCCAGTTGTGGGTTTACTGAATAGTTGTTTATGCATTCCTTTCAATAGCATCTGTTTACAAGTAAAAACAGAAATGATCATGCTGGAAAAGCCATTTCGCTAACAGCACTGAAAATTAGGATCAGTGATCAAATGACATGTAGACAACTGTTGAATCTTTGAATCAATTGCATTTTGACCAAAATTGGCCCTGGGAGGCTAAATGGACTGCAACTTAAGAACACACCAGCAATAAGAAAAACGCTGCAAAAGCACACAAAACACAACGGAAATAGGAAAAAACAGATTTCCAAAAGCACAAGGGAAGTGTTTCTGGGGAGACAACAACATCAAATATCTGCTCGGTTTATCAAGATATCGCATATTTGCAAAAGTGCTTCGACGTTTTCGGAGCATCTGCTACCCACCAGCTCAATAGCTCGCCGGGAGCTCGAGGGTCACTGAAGCCGCCGAGAACGGCACAACTCCCGGCACATCATTTTCAGATCACCGCGGACTTTCGCTACTCGGGTTAAACGTAATATATACGTAATATATAAATCACTTAGACAACCTAAAAATGTTATTGTTTGGCTTTTGTCAGTGTTTTATTTGTTAGTGAGTAAATTGGTTTGGCTGAGATTAAAGTTATTAGATTAGATTAGATAAAATTAAACTTTATAAAGCACCCGGGTGGACAGCGGTGACGCTAATCTGAAGGCTAGACCGTCCAATTCCACAGCCGTTTACTTCCGGCCTACCTGACCTTCTGAGGACCCGGCCCACGTAGACCGCGAAGGCCGGGTCCTCAGGAGGATGCAGCCCATGAATTTGGACACAACTTAAAACACACTTACCTAGCATGTTTTGTTTCCTGCATCTGGTCCGTCGGGTTATTGTCTCCCCAGAAACACTTCCCTTGTGCTTTTGGAAATCATTTTTTCCCATTTCTGTTTTCGTTTTTCCTATTTCCGTTTTTTCCGTTGCAGCGTTTTTTCTTATTGCGTGTTTTCTTAAGTTGCAGTCTGTTTGGCCTCTCAGGGCCACCGTACCAGATTGAGCTTCATGTCTTTTAACTAGTTCTAGAAACAGATCTCAAATGTCTTCCATTTTAAAATCACATCATTGGCTCCTTGTTAGCTTCAGAGTCAGTTTTAAAATTCTTGTTTTGAACTTCAAAGCTTTGCATGGCAAAGTACTGTAGTATATCGCAGAGCTTTTACTGACCTACCAACCCGCCCCTTAGCTCGTCAGAGCAGAAATTACTGCTGGTGCCAAAACACATGGAGCTATGACCTTTGGGGTAACGGTTCAACGCCCTCATGCCTGGGAAGGAATTGGCCTCATCCCATTGTTTTAATAACTCAGCTGAAGACATTCCTATAGCTTGGACTATAGAGAATATAGTAGGTTTTAAAAACACACATACTTGAAACCAGTGTTGGGACTAACGCGTTATTAAGTAACGCGTTACAGTAACTATGTTATTATTGTGGTAACGAGCACGGTAACTAGTTATTATGCCAAAATCAGGAACGCGTTACTCGTTACTGGGATTTAGATAGGGTCGTTGCTTCGTGTGGGGGCTATCGCGGAGCTTCCACAGATTCAGTAACATTAGCAAGTGGTGGAAGCCAGCAGGTGGATGAAGGAAAAGGGACGCAGAAGGAAAAGAGACCCGAGGCGGCCGCCGGTCCAAGTGTGAACTGAACTTCAGGTAAGAAGTTATGACCTGCAGTCTCTCTGGGTCAGATATGAACCAAGTTTAGGTGGAGTTTATTTTCGTTATTCTGACTTTTTCCGTACTGCGTGCTAGCTAGCATGACGGAGTTTCTATACAGCTGGGTGGTGCTATGAAGTTAATGATGTTGAACCTTATTTTGTTCATAAGTTATTAGAGTTGCCAACCGTCCCGTCTGGTATTCAGAGAAAATATTACGCGTTTCTTATTGAGGTGAAAAGGAACAGTTTGTCCCGTAATTCAGCTACAATGAAAAAGACACAAAGCTGGAGTTATTCTGTGGTTACGCTGCACAGCTGCCTCTTCTTCTCTCATTCTCCCCCCTCCCTCTCCCGTTTCTACTTCAATCATGAAACTGATCAATGATCAGCTGATCGGCTCTCTTGTTTGTTTATCGCCCACTTTGCGCCGAAAGAGGAAACCAGCGGATGTCGCGCTAAACAACAGCAGCACGTTTAAGCTTGATCAGCTGTTGTTAGAATTTATTTAATATTAATTTCTAGTATCAGCTGATGTTTGCTGGAGCCACAGCTGTAAACCTGCTGGTCATGATATGGTTTGTATATCTGGTGAGAGGGAAACATGAAGATGAAACCAGGAGATGTCCTTACTGAATCATCAGAGCTGAACAGGTGATGGAGAAACAGGTTTACCTTTTAGGTGACATGAATGAGTTGAAGGGAAGTTATGAACTGTTTCTGAGACACAAATAACCCCAGGATCCTTTTTTAGGTAGCTGACAGCTGGTAACTGTGCAGGGGCGGGTTTAACAAAGTGTGGCCAAGGGGGCATGTAGGGCATTAACAGGGAAAGGGGGGCACAAAGAAATACTTTTCTTTCTTATTCTCATTTAAAATGTCTAGCTTTTAAAAAATAATTATCTGAATCTTACAACAAACGATTGATAGATTGATACATATATACCATCAGAACAGTGTACATCACTGTCACAACAGTGTTTATTTTCATTCAAAGGCTTTATGATTTTTCCTATAATGGTGGGCCAGTCTTTAGTCAAAATACCCGGGCCAATTTTCTGTCCCAGTCCAGCCCTGTATGCAGCTCATCTGCAGTCTGGTGTTGCCTACATCTTCCTATTCAGAAGGCAGAATTTCTGAGTTCTGAGTACAATTGAAAGCACCACGACTGCAGTTTTTGTGTTGGATGTAAAAGGCGCACATGACTCTGTGACGTAGGCTAGAATCATGGCAGCAGTCAATGACGGTTCAGGCGTGGGATTTCTCTCGTGGGAATATGCACGTTATCATATCCTTTCTATTGGTAGGTGGCACAGTGCACTTGTGGCAAGTAAGCAAGCTAGAAGACTGGCAAAGTTATGGAAGAAACACATTAACAAGAGAATTCTGAGTAAAGCCAAAGTTACTTTCCCTAGTAACTAGTTACTTTGAAAGTAACGAGTAACTTGAAGTAACTGAGTTACTTTTGAGAGAAGTAACTAGTAATGTAACTAAGTTACTATTTTAAAGTAACTTACCCAACACTGCTTGAAACACGTCTAATACTACTGTGAGTGTGTGAGGCTTTTTCTCTCACACTGACAGTGCCAGTTTGTCTCCATCAGCTGTGTTACTTTCAGTTGGTACTATGTCTTTAACCTCTGAATATTTTTGTAGTATCGGTTTTTCTAGTCTTTGTTTGTCAAAGCCTCTGCTGCCAGTTTCTAATTCGTCACATGACTTAAACTTTGCTCCTTTCATGTGAACACCTTCGGAGCTGCACTAATAAACACTGGTTTGACTTACTGAGTTGATGACCACCTTTGTGTGACTGCTTAGCCTGTCTGCTGATGTCAGAGGTAACTGAAGCTAGATAACAAAAGATATCCTAGATATGTTGAGGTTGCTTTGTAGTGCCCGATCAAGGTTAGGTCTGCCGTTGAACTGTCCATCAGTAAGAACAATGAAAACATAACCTGAGTACTGCATTGACACTTTGTCACACTGTTACTTTATACAGGTATTGGAATATTATCGTTACTATGAATTCTTAAGGCTACCATCTTCATGCAGTGAATATTTTACATACATACTGAGATGGATTCTTTCTAAATTTTGGAAGACTTTAGCTCCCTCTCCAGTTAAGGCAGCTGCTGATCAGTTTTCAAGAAAATGTTACACTCAAGGTAAGAATACTTGTGCATGCAGTGATAATAGTAAGAATCTTTTATATCAGTAAGAACTGACTGAGTCTCATGGCTTCTGAACATCAATAAGTGAGCTTCATCCTCATAGTAAAGAAGTCACACGGTTGGGTGAGCAGCGGAGTGTATCACACACAAAGTCAGACTGATTTAATGTGAACTGGCAGATCACAGAAGCCTCGCTGGCAGAAAGCTTTCACCTGTGCAGCAGGAGAGAGAGAGTCCAGATAACAGGGCCAAGTATATGCACAGGGACAGAGAGTACATCTGTAGAGTCAGCGTGAACTGATCTCTTTGTGTGCATCACCCTCTTTGCTCTCTTTATCCTTTCTCCACATAGAAAAATGTAATGAAGGAGCTGTGGGGCACATGAGGACAAACAGGGAAAGGAGTGGAAGACTTGATGATTCTCATTAATCCTGCAGCGCTGCCTGAAGTCACTCAGATCTGCAGAGCATGCCTTTCAAAACAAGAGGTGAAAATGTGCGGCGACGCTCTCAAACTAACCTCATTATCAGAATATACTTTTGTTCTTATCCACTCATTTCTTTATTTGTTTTTCCTAAATAACAACCCATTTGTTTAGATGTTCTAAAGAAGTGATAGAGACAGAGTTAAGCAAAGAGACACATCTGCTAAGTCAGGAACATCAGAGCAAAACAGTAGGACATTATTTCATTATTAAAGAAATGAAACTGCTCACAGAGGCCTTTCAGAGATAACAAGTACAGATCATATCAGTTTGCATTATGGGCATCTGTCCATCCACAATTTAACTATGTTAATTCAACTTTATTAATAAAGCATTGGCAGCAGTTGTCTAAAGGGCCTTTAAATTGCAAAGTAAAAACACTACAGTATTATAGAGTGATTCAAAGCAGTTAACAGACATGTTGGGAGTCCTCAACATCTGTCTACATTTAAAGACGATACTGTCATAATTCTCAGTGTAGCCCCTTATGTTGTACAAAGTCTGTTACAAGCCTTCTTTTAAGCCAAGTTTCTTCTGGCTGCCCTGCAAAGCAAGTTTAAAAAGAACATGGGCGGGGCTTCTGAGCTGTGTGTCTGGCACACTCATAACAACGCTATGCCCTGTTTATGACATCATACAGCTCAAAGGTAGAAAAAATAATAAACTGGAGGATTTAGAGCTATCCAAGCTTTTGGCTCAGGGGGATTATTTGTTCATGACTTCATTATTTGGAACTATGGTCACATATTTACTGTTACACCAGTGGGACATTAAATATGTGACAGAATAAACCAGAAGCTTGCATGACAATAACACTGAAGCAGGAAAAACAGCATGGTTAAATGACACAGAATTGACCTTTGCACCCATCTCATTATTTATCATTTAACCTCGAGTCTTTGATGGTGGATTAGTTTGTGAGGATATAGAGATTCTGAACAAAATACTAAAATTTTGAGTTTACAGACCAACAGTGCAAAATAACAGCAAAAACAAAACAGTGTGTGTGTCTGTGTATGTGTAGTAGTATTAGTAAATCTGTCCTAATTTATGTATGTACCTAAAACTGGTACTACACAGTGTAATGCAGTATTACACAGCTCACTCTGTAATTGAATTGTTGTACTGTGGGTGCAAGACAACTGAGCGCATCTCTCTTTGAGATGAAATCAAAATGCATGAAATAAAAAAAGCTCTCTGACTCAACTCACGCTGTTATACGAGTGCAATGCAAAACTGGTGGAGTACTCCCTTACGGTTAGAAAAAGACCATGGTCATGGTCAAAGGAACCATATTGACAGTTGCTAGGAAACAACATGTGAACTGTGGTCTCAAATCAGACAGTTTGTATGCCAACCCATCTCCTTCATCCTCCGCCCTGATAGGTTTGTGCAAAACGCAGCTTTCTCCAGATGGTGTTTGAAATGAGCACATTTGAGACATTTATGGTGACCACATTGTCCATGGATGTATTCTCAGAGACACCAGGTGGTAGCACTCAAGGATCTGAACACACAAAACAAAGTGTTACATATTAGACAATTTCTCAATTTGTTAAAAATGAAACAAAATCAATTCAAAGAGTCTGTCCACCAGAAAAATATTATTGCTTGGGAATTTTGTGGTAAAACACCCTTCTTTGTGTAGGTGTAGTTATAAAGACAGTTTGCCTTACAGTTGGAGGACGATGGCATGTTTGTTTATGCTCCATATCTTGGTCACTATTCTTTAGCTTTATAACTATACTTGGCCAAATGCTTACAATTACCATGCCCACAGTGACACTGTTAACATGCTGCTTGGTGTTATGAATGGATCTCAGGGGTCCATGGCCGCCCAATAAAGTAACTGTGCCCCCTCAACTCAAATCTAGTAACATACTTCAACTGTGAGTGACACTAATTTATCCAGTATGGGTAATGAAAAACACTAAACACACCAATAAGTGGCTATATTTCTCTCTGAGTTTACTATGCGTATGTGTAATTATGCATAGCGTGTATGAGCGCAAGGGCTTTTCCTTTTTAATGAAATAGCAAAGTGACTTGAGACCCCCTGTCAAAGTTTGTTGCATATCCAGTTCATATTGTCTGCTGCCAACCCTGTGCCTAGTAGGTGTGCTCACCAAATAATAGATGGCTCCAAAGTGAAACTAATGCGGAAGTGAAGTGGCACTTTTTTCCTATTAGGTAGCAGAGGGCAACGGCTGAAACGAAATCTAAAAACTGAGCCTTGGCTCCACTTTTTATGACCTAGTAAAGATTTCCCTACTGTGTCTATGGTCCCACTTGCTTGTTATGAGTGTGCCAGAACCAGAATCATGGAGTCATCTACCACAATCAGCTGCCTCTAAGGTTTCTCACTTTAATCGATGGACTAACTCAACCATTTCCAGCTGGTGACAATATTGCTTGTTCGATTCTGCAGCCTCTCTTATCTTGGTAATTTGGGCTTTTAATGATTTATTTTATCTGTTCTTTTTCTGAGTACAATGACCGTATGGGATATATTCATATAGAGTATTTTTTGCACAACACTCAGTCTTTTGCACATTTCTGTTGCACTGTCTTTGTTTTGATTTTTTTGCACATTGCACTTTTTTTTCCCAGAGTACAGACTGCCCCGTTTATTTTTACTTTACACACACCATTCAAAAGTTCAGTGGAAAGAAGAATGTGACTTGTCTCTGTGGAGTGAGCAGTGTGGGCTAATGAGTGTCACAGCCTGCCACCAACTCTAATTTCATCTCATGGACACAAAACTGGAACTTCAAAATCAAGACCAGCATAACACTGCATCCCAACTTCTTCATGGAGCGCCCGCCGGGTTGTTTGCCGCAGGAATCTTAATATTTGACCTTCGATTTTAATACTGCAGGCTAAATACCCTCAGTATAAACTGCTCTCTGTTGTCTTTTTTTTCCCAACAATATCTTTATTATTTTTTTACATTTTAATGACTTACAAACAGTCCAACATTCTAAATACTACATGAACATACACTCCTCTCAGACAGCAAAAAGAAAACAAAAAACTCATCAGATTTATCACTCCATTAAAGGCCTAAAATTATCATTATCCCAAATCAAATGTCATTGCCCTCAGTCCTCGTCCTCCTCAGATAATACAAATCCTTCTACAAAATTCACAAATGGTCTCCACACCTTCTCAAAAACATCCAATTTCCTTTTCAGTATACATGTTATCCACTCCAATGGCAAAGCCACCATCATTTGTTTTATCCACTGTGTGATACTCGGTTCCCTTGTTCTTTTCCATTTTAGTGCGATTAATCTTTTTGCTTGTAACAAACCCATATCAATAAACATTCTGTCACTTTTTGTGTACCTCATGTTTTCTGGGTACAATCCCAGAATAAGGAAGCCAGGATCCAAAACAACCTCTTTGGATAATATATGTTTCATAGTTTGTGTTACTGCAACCCAAAAAGAGCCTATCTTCCTGCAATCCCAAATACAATGCCAAAAGTTACCTTTATCTTCATTACATTTATTACAAGTGTCTGGAATATTAGAGTTGTACTTATTTTATTTTATTTTTCCGGAGTAACATATATTCACATGAACCATTTGTATTGCAACAACCTTAGTCTAGAATTAATAGTTTGTTTATGAGCTTTTGCACAAACCAATGCCCATTGTTCCATGGATATGTCCTTCTTTAAATCATTTTTCCAGGCGTTCAACCTTCCCAAAGAATTGTCAGATGTTTTGGACCTAATCAATTTATATATTTCTGATATTGCCCCTTTTTTTGAACTGCTTTTGCTAATTATGTCTTCCAATTCTGATTTTGGTGGTTTGGTGCAGGTATTATTTTGATTTGCTCGAATGTAACTTCTAATTTGGAGATATTTGAAAAATTGCTTTCTACCTATATTATATTTATGTCTAAGCATATCAAAGGACATCATATCTTGAGAATCTGTTGCATACAAATCTTGAATTTTTTGTAGTCCTTTAATTGACCATTGTCTAAAAACTTCATCCTCTCTTCCTGGTCTGAAATCCTGGTTTCCCCACATTGGTGTAAATTGTGACAATACAACAGGTTCCTTCATATATCTTTTTACATCATACAACACTTTGACCATGTTCTTTACCATTGGATTTTTCGCCTTTTTAATCAAGTTTATTGCTGTGTCTGAGAAAAAATATAAAGGTAAAGGTGGATGCAAATTAATACTTTCCATCTCTGACCATTGCGGGGCGTTATTTAAGTCAAAATAGTATCTTATAGACCTGATTTGACATGCCCAGTAATACCACTCAATATTTGGACACATGACACCACCCTCATTGTATGGTAGATGCAACAATGATAATCTTATCCTTGGTCTCCCATTTTTCCATAGAAAACCGAGAACAAGCTTTTTGATCCTTCTAAACCAATCAACAGGAGGCGGCAGGGGGATGTTCTGATACGCATAAAGCACCTTTGGCAGTATACTCATTTTGTATATATTAATCCGACCAATTAAAGAAACTGGTAGAGACATGCATCTGTCCACTATCTCTGTTATTTCTTTAGAAAGTCTTTCATAGTTATTTTCCACGATCTCACTTAATTTGGGCGAAATCATTATTCCTAAGTACATAAAGTCCTTTACTGTCTTAAAATGAGATGTTACTATGGGTGAGTTTTTCCTTTCTTCTTCATTTAGTAATAAAACAGATGATTTAGAGTTGTTAATGACATACCCTGATATTTGACCAAACTCCCCTATCAATCCAAACAGAGCAGGTATAGATTCTGTTATTTTAGAGATATATACTATTACATCGTCTGCGTACAACGAAATCCTATGTTCTACTTCATTTACCATAATTCCTGTCAATGATAAACTCGAACATACGGCTATAGCAAAGGGTTCCATAGCTAATATAAACAACAGTGGGCTTATCGGTGAGCCTTGTGGACATCCCCGTTTCACCTTGATTGGTTTAGAGATATTTTTGTTTGTCAAGATTTCAGCAGTTGGATTTGAGTGTAATAAGTGTATCCATCTTCGAAACACATCTCCATAACCAAATCTAGTCAGAACATCAAAAAGAAAGGGCCACTCGACCCTATCGAATGCTTTTTCTGCATTCAGTGAGAGAAAGGCCCTCTCTGAAGAATTGTTTAGTCCGTCTATAATGTTAAAGACTCTTCTTACATTATGTAGACCTTGGCGCCCCAATATAAAACCGTTTTGATCTCTATGAATTACTGAGGGGAGAGTATCTTGCAGACGTGTTGCTAATATTTTACCCAACACCTTAAAATCAGAATTAAGTAAGCTTATCGGCCTCAAATTTTCACATTTATTACTTGGTTTTCCTGGTTTAGGTAACAAAATGATTAGTGATCCAGTAACTGATTTAGGAAGACTTCCTTTGCTTAATGATTCCTGATACATTTCCAATAGTGGTTTCATTAATTTACTTTTAAATTTTTTCATAAAAATCAATTGGGAATCCATCTGGTCCAGCTTTTTTACCTTATCTCATATTGTTAATTGCCCTGCTTATTTCTTCTTCGGTGATTTCTGCATCTAATTGTTGTTTTACGTCGTCAGCGATGGTAGGAATATTTATTTTTTTCCAGAAACGCATTTCTGGAGTTTTGATCTGATCTATCCTGGGATTCATAAAGTTTTTCATAATAGTTTCTAAATTCCTTGTTTATTTCAACCATTATCATTTCCCCTTTGCTGTTTATAATCGACGTTATATATTTCTGCACTTCCAATTGTTTAATTTGCCATGCCAATATTTTTCCAGGTTTCTCTCCTTGTTCATAAATAGACTGATTTAATCTCAAAATGTTCGAAGCTGCTCTATCTGCCGATTCTTTATTATATTGTGCTTTTAGTATTAGCAAGTCTTTCTCTATTAATGGGTCTCTACTTTTGAACACTAGTTCCTCTAGTTTTTTAATTTCCTTTTCCATTTGCTGTCTTGTTTTGCATTTTTCTTTAGATTTCGATGAAGTATATGCTATCATAACTCCCCTTAAACATGCCTTAAATGCCTCCCACCTAATACTAGCTGATGTTTGTGAGCTATTTATAGTAAAATATTCATCTATTTCTTTTCCTACAAAAGTGAGGAATCCTTCATCATTCAGCCATTTCTGGTGTAAGCACCATCTATGTTCCATTATTAAGTTGTTATGTGTATGTATGATATTGCAGGGAGCATGATCCGATATTAATATACTGTCATATGAACATGTCTTTATGTTTGATAGGAGGCTCGCTGATACTAAGAAATAGTCTATTCTGGAATATGTATTAAATGTTTTTGAATGGCAAGAAAAAAGTATATCATCAGGTTTTAACTGTCTCCAGATGTCTATCAAATGCAGTTCCTTCATGAAGTTAAGAATTGTCTTTCGGCTTTTGTTATGGGCCTGATCAGTCCCAGTCGGTCTATTCTTACTGGGATCCAGAACACAGTTCCAATCTCCTCCTATGATGCATTTTCCGTGGAGTGATGAAATTGTGAGAAAAAGATTAGTAAAAAATGTATCATCATCTGTATTTGGTCCATATACAT